>NC_133103.1:17877446-18012684 GCF_022965805.1 Primulina eburnea
AAGGAGATTCAAAGTATGGGCAGCCTACATAAATAAATTATTTATAATGAGAGCAAGCCCAAGTGTGAGAATACATTTGATATAAACATACACTATAAAAATCCTCACGCACAATCATTCACATATATACATAAGAATTGAGATTCGAAGTTTAGTTAAGTACGTCTTCACACAAAGATATTAAATATAGTGTTTATGGTCTTTGCATAAGAGACGTTAAAAATTATGCAGACTGTGAGGTTGCAGCCTACAATCGAGAGTGTGTTAGAAGTTTCAATTAGAGAAGAGATAAGTCCTAAGTTGAAATGGGTTTGTACAAGAAGTTGTATAAATCAAAATCTTATAGTGGACCAGTAACGCCCCAGATTCGAGGACTGTCCCAAGCCATGCTCGCTTAGCTTTGGAGTTCTTATGTGATGAGCTCCCGAAAAGAAGATGTATCTTCTTGATATGAGTAGTACCAATCAAATCTTTTTAATCCCTCTTTGACTGCACAGCCACATACCTTAACAGTTTCGGAATCCCTCTCCTTCCAGTGTAAGATTGGTTCTTTCATGTTCCCTCCGCCTAGAAGCCTATCAGGAGCCGCTTATTGTCCGTGAAACCTCATGGCACCAGCGATCACCCCCCGCCCTCTTCGGCCCCGGGCCTCACATGCACACCAGCTTCCGCTGGGTTCGTCCCCGAACCACACCATACTAGGAGAGGTCGGCTCTGATACCAACTGTCATGTCCCTCGCTTTTAACTTTAAAATTCTACTACATTTTATAAGCACAAGGTCGACAAACATCATTTAAACTAAATTAACATTTTCATAAATCAAAATAACTTAACATTTTAAATCTCAAGTGCATAAAATCTCTAAATCATCAATTAACAAAATTCAACTTCTATCGTTAAACTAGACATGATAAACTTCGAAATAAAGCATAATATCTCTAATAAAATCCCTAAAAATCTTTGAATCTTTAACTATCAAGCTAATGTGGAAGTAACTGTCCCTCTAGAGTGTACTGCTCGAGTCGATCCACTCAAGTGTCAGCGCTTCCAACAACACAATCATCACATGCAGCATTCAAACCAACTAAGTCTAATGACTCAACACATTCTAAACATAAATAAAATGTAATATATATACATGCACATGCATTAAAATAATATTTTTATTTAAAATAATTTTCGAACATAATTAAACCATTTAAAATAAATTTCAGCATAAATAAATCATAAATCATAAAATCGTAAAGTTTTCAATCTTTTATCATTTTAGGTGAAGTTTGATCCTTGAAAGTGACTAGTCTTTTATCCTCTGGTCGATTGCAGTCTTAGCTAAACATACGCATTGGGACGGGCACTAGGCACCGCCATGGAAATACGATGGAAAGTCCTTAAATGAACGTGAGGATCAGCAGTGGCAGTTCCTGCAAATTGGTTCTGTTGAACCATATTTATCAGTGCAGGCTTCAACTCGAAATTGTTAGCGTTTATGGTCCCTCGAGCAATGCCAGTATAATGTGTGTTGATCACTGGTCTGAAGTGGTCTCTGATAGGTATGGCGACTAGCGGGTTATATCTCGCGTCCTCTCTGTTTTCAGCCATTGTTTGGATTTCTTCCCGTCTCGATTTTCTTAGTCTTCTCGCAGTTCTTTCGATCTCCGGATCAAAGATAAGCAAATCACGGCTATACGATCTTAGTATGCACTGCGAAACAAAAAATATTATAACGTAACAAAATAAATAAATAAAATAAAATCTAAATTAAAGTCAAGACTACTTAGTAACGATATTAATATGCAATTAAACAGTTTACTCCCCGGCAATGGCGCCAAAAAATTGTTGCGTATTTTCACAACCACAAGTATACGGTGTCAAGTTTTAGTACTAGTTTGAGTACAGATATCGATCCCACGAGGAGTAATTATTTACGATTGTATATTAAGTACCATAATTGACATAGTTCAACTTTATTTATACAAATCAAATAGTTGGTTTATAATCAATTCAAATAAAATAACGAATCCTATAATCTAGCACGCAGTAGAAATTCACTGAGTAAATAAATCTAGAGATATGATTTCGTCTGGTTTCCCCTATGCTGAATTAAAATTAACTAACATGTTATTAAATTGCATCGTGTTTGCTAACCAAGAACTCGCAATTTTCCTATTTCTTTTTCAAGTGTTAAATAGAATTATATTACCTATTACCGATTTTAATATGTCTATTCAAAATCAAGTAACATGTAATAAATGCAACCAAGGTTCTCTTATGGATTCGTCAGAGTTATACGTCTTTTTCACGTTATAAATATCTAACGATGTGATTTCTCCAGTCCTAATTTTGATCACCTCTCTCGAGTGTTAGGTCTCAATTATTAGATCAGTCGAATTACGGCCAGTAATCCAAAAGTATTAAAGACAAGAAATCAAAAATAAACACGATGAATTAATTCAATGAAAATTCAAATGTCAATAACATAGGTTCAACCTCGACTACGTCAATCTCTAGACAATAAAATTAGTTCATACTCGAATCTAAATTAATACATAACCTGTGTTTATTCATTAAAAACGTAAAATTAAGGAACCGAATTAAGAACGTGTTGGCGAGAGATGAAAGTGCGTTTCCGTGTCCGGATCCAGCGTCTTCTATCTCTGTTCTTCGCGTCCAGTGCTCCGTTCGCTCTCACTTTTCCTCCTTTTCTCGAGTGATATGTCGGCTTCGTGTAAATTCTTTCAGAACCCACGTCGTAACCTATTTAAGTCTGACATCGCGCCGCACGCATATGCGCGACAAAGACTCGCGCATATGCGCGGGTCCTTCAGTGTTGGCCTTATTCCCGCGCCGCGCGCATATGCGCGCCCTAAGACGGCGCATATGCACACCTATTTCTGTCTTGGGAGTCTTCTTGGGCGCGCATGCGTGCCATTGCTCCGCGCATATGCGCGCTGTATGCACGAGCCTCACTGCCTTCACTCTTACTCGCGCATATGCACGAGCCTCACTGCCTTCAGAGCTTGGTATGCACGCATATTCTGTTCTCTGGTCTCACTCTTACTCGCGCATATGCACGAGCCTCACTGCCTTCAGAGCTTGGTTTGCTCACACTTCTTCTCCTAAGCGCCATTTTAGTTCGTTTTCACGCTCATTTCGTAGGCGTACCTAAATTCCTGTAATCACACCAAAGATAACAAAAACGCATAATTCTGCCCTAGAAAACTAACAATCTATCTGAATTATAAGGATAATTTAAGTGCACAAAATGCACTTATCAAATCCTCTCAAACTTAAACTTTTGCTAGTCTCGAGCAAAATAAAATAAATAAAATTAACTAGATCAGACTCAACACATCCTAAAGAAAGTAACGAAATGAATAAGAATTGTGGAATAAAAGATTAACCACTAGCCTCAGAGATTACAGTTTCCATGATATTTAGTCAAACACATGCCACATTACTCACAGTTCACGTGCGTGTGTGTTTTACTATCCTTGTTTACCCAATCCAAATGTCAAGATAAGTTCATAACTTTTTATTTCATAAAATTCTGGACTCCTCGACACACATGTAATTAGCAAAACCATTGAGGCACACATTTACCTTCATAAATCAACAGGACTTATAAGTAACATTTGGCTAAACAAAATGGCAATCAAAAGAAAATAATTAACCAAATAAAGTCCAATATATGACATGCGCACATGTACACAATCAAATTATATGTCTATCGACGGCATTTTTCAAGTGTCCATAGGCTTAACTTTGACAACTCTTCTCCACTAGTATATTGGGTACGTGTGACTCAGTTAATAGGTCTTTTAAGCTTATAACGTTAGGCTATGGTTAATGGCTACAACTGAAGATAGAGAATCTGTGGGGACCCGGGCTCTAACTCTATTCTTTTGGGATTTAATTGGATCTTCGTTCGAAAATGTGGGTCAAAATTTTGCTTTTAACATTAATTTAAATGTATTAACGAAAGCATCACATGTCTCAATAGAAATTAAACAACGTAATGTACATACAAGTCTGTGCGTACAAACATACACTAGTGTTCAATAACAACTACAAACATAAGTGCTACAAGTCCAGTAGGAAACACTAGGAATCTTCCACGCCCGAGATCTCCACGCTATCAACTCTCTCTTCCTCGTCGTGACCCTGATCCTGCCCCACCTGTTGCCATGCACACATACAGACACGACAACAGCCGGATAACTCCGATGAGAACATATCCCAGTATAAAACATGGATGCATGCAATGTCATAATCATGTACAAAAGCATAGAATATATCAAGTAACATGAATAAAATCTAAACATGTAGAAGAATACAAATCTGTATTCAACATTTAAATCTTGACTCGACTCATTTCTAATCTAGGGATCCCGGTGTGAATAAGACGGTCTGTTACCTACCCAACCACTCGGGGCAACGGTACGTCTTATTCCTAGACTTCGGTCAACTCTGTATCGAGGGTCTACACATATAGCAAATCTGCTCCTATGCGTCGATACACCGAAACGTCTAGTTTTGGCAAGTCTGCCAATATCTCCTATCTCAGGACTCGAATCTAAATCAATAAACAAAACATTACATAATCAAATGTAATAACAATCTAGTATGTGATTTAGGGAAACTCGTATCAAATCTGAATCGAGTTGTGCAATCCCGTGACCACATGAATTATACCTTTCTTGTCGCACAGTCTGTCGAGATCTCGAATCAAATGTCAAACCTGTCACTTCAAATCTGAAATAGCAATATAGATGCACCTTCTATCAATATAGAACACAACCAACTCATATACAAACAATACTTGATTTCAATACAGTTGAACGGCATAACGGCGTACTTCTTCGATACCGATAACTCAGTAATAGCATACTCAATCACAATCAACTCATAATCTCATCTAACATCAATATACATGCTGAAATCTGCATATGCTCAACACAATACATGCTGAAAAATCGAAACAATAGCATACTGTGTCCGAAACTCAATCTGACAACGAATATCCGATGCTCTATATCTCAAGACCACATATTCCAATTCAAATCTGAATTCCCTCAATACATACATATCGAAACATGCTGGAAATAAACAATACTTACATCCTTTGATAGCCCTTGACGAGGTGAGTTCAAAACCTAAGTCGGATCTAAAATCGAATAACCGGAAATAGCAAAATCTCAAGTGCAAAGATCAAAAGGCATGAGTTCTCTCTTCAAGGATGCTCTCGGTTCTTGTTCTGAATATGTTACTGAAATGAAGACACATATCATATGTTGCATGCAAAGAGACGAGTGTTCATGTTTGTCACATGACACGCACGACCGCGGGTGCGGCAGCATAAGAGCGCGGGTGCGCTATGCTCTCGGCAGCCCCATGATTTTCCAAAATTCGATGACCGCGGGTGCGGTCATGTTATTACCGCGGGTGCGGTGACTGTTCGCACAATTTCACCAATTCTCTATCAAGGCACCGCGGGTGCGGTCCTTCTTGTACCGCGGGTGCGGTGGGGCTTCGGCCCTGCTGCTCAAAATTTCATAATTCATGCATTCTTATCTCTACAATTCCCACATCAATAATACCGATAATTCTCGAGCCTTACAGAATCAAAAGTGAGAGAAAAAAAAACCAATTTATTTTTCAACATGCTTCTCCTTCTTCCTTTTGGTTCACTTCCACTTGGCTTACCACAACATATTCACCATTTTGTCTTCTTTTTCACATCGATATGTCAGACTCTTTTATTCTGTATTCAACTTTTTCCTTCTTAATTTTCTCAACATCTTTTTGTTTTCATAGAAATTCATTTCTTTCTTTTCACTTTTTTTTTCTCTTTTTTCGATGATATTCTTATACGCGCACATGGGAAAAGAACTTTTGTCGTGATACACAGGTTCGTTTTCTCTCAGTTTTCGGTAGGTACTAGTGTATATGCTCAAAATTTGGTAGTTGACGTAAGAATTTAGAATTGATATGAATGGGTGCTTTTGTGTGCCTTAGCACACTCCATTCAATTTTCATTAAGCTCAAACATGGGACACTAGGGTATAATATGAGGTTATGGGTAGTCTTGAAAGGCTCAAACGTTCCAAAAATCGCCTAAATCATCCCTAAGTCACACAATACCCGTATCTCGCCTCGAAGAGTGCCAAACCAAGTTCTAGACTACTTTCAATTTACCAATCAAAAAACACAGATAGATCATGTTTTCGGGTATTCAAAAAGAACAAATCACACATCTCATTCTCATTCAAGCTCAAAGGGTCAACAATTGACAAATTATTCAAGGAAAAACAGGCCCAACATAAATTAAAGACTACCTGAATCATTTTTGTGTTAGTGAACATGTAACTCAACAACAAGTAATCAACATGCAGGTTTTGGAGTCCATTCATACATTTCAAATCACAAACCACATGAGCACTCTCTTGACATCGGATGTATCAACAATCATAGCAATCGTGAATTAATGTGTAAACTGTTAAGTAAAGATAGCATGCATTCGGATTCGTAATCATGGAACAACATGTGTTTCGGGTCAACTCTCATCATTGTTTGGTTATTACCTTAATTCCACAACTCTAAAAAAAATTTAACGACTAAAAATGGACATAAAGACTAAATTAAATATTTTTTAAAAAAAATAAACAAACATCAAATCAAATAAAACACTAAAGCATCAAATCAAATAAAATCACCCCCCAAACTTAAAACATACATTGTCCTCAATGTATAAACAAGAAAGAACGGGACAATCATACCTCCCACAACAAGCGTCAGTGCTCGTCGTCATCATCATCAACATCTACGTCCATGTGCTGGGGTGGGGCCTGTGGAGGAGGTCCTGGATACTGTGGTGGCCATACAGGTGGCTGGGGAAACATGGGATCCTCTGGACCTATAGGTGGGAACCGCTGAGCAAGCACGGAGGTGAAGTCCATCATGTATCTCATGAAATTGTCAGTGCGGTACTGAAGCGAATCTAGCACCTGGCGCTGCTCGATGAGTAACCGCCTCTGATCCTGCATCTCATTTTCTAGTCGCCTAAATCTGTCTCCCATGCGCTCTCTGGCTGCTGCAGGTGGTGGTGCTGGTAGTTGTTGTTGTGGGAGCTCATCTTCTTCCGGGAACTCATGGGGAACATAGGATGCGGCTCCAAAGAAAGCAACAATCGGGGCCTTCGGCTTGAGCACTGGTTCATCAGGGGCCCATGATATGTCGGCCTGGCGGCATAGCTCGGTAACAATGTGGGTACAAGGAAGAGCAACCGTGGCTAACCCTGTGCCGGCTTTCATAATCGAGCCATAAATGATTTTCTCCACGTCAACTGATTTGCCCATCAGGATGGCATAAACCAATGCGGCTTTGTCTTTGGTAACATCGTAGTACTGAGAGGATGGGTGAATTCGGGCCAGTACAAAAGATGTCCAAGCGCTTGCGTTAGGGCCCATGTCGCTTTTTTTTTTTACAGAAGTAGGCCCGCTCGAGCTCATTTTCCAGACAGCGCCGGCTTGACATATGGTCCAGATGACCTCTGTGTAATCAACACCCGCTTCGAGGAATTCACTGTATTCGTCCTGATCGAATCTGGGCATCTGATATAGCATGTTGATCGTTCGAGAGTCGAACGACACCAATTTACCTCGGACCAATACTTTAGACTCTTCATGCCTAATCCGGAGGTTGGCGTAGAATTCTCGCACAACCGAGATAATGGCGTCGGATGGGTGTTGAGCGAATTCAACCCATCCTCTACATTCTAGTTCCTCTATGATCACACCACGTGGAATAGACAAATTGAACCCCCATTCCGGTATGATGGGCCGTGTCATATAACTATCATATATTTGTTGGGCCTCCTCGTTCCAAAATCTGTGAGAATCGAAGCTTGAAGAGGACGAGGCACCCTTTTTTGACTTCTTTTTCGGCGCCATATCAATTAATGTATCAAAAATCACATCAACACCAACTAAATTCAACAACTGAAGAGCCAAAAATCCGGTAATCACACCCCAATGTACATAGCAATTATAATCTCTTCATACCACTTAATCCAGTTAGCAATACGATATACGCCCCAATCACAAACTACTATAGAACAAATCGAAGAACCCACTTCACAATATCACAAGTTCCTCAACTACATCGACACCAATTTCAACTATTCTCAATATTTGAGAAAAAATTCTGAATAAATCCCTTGATTTCACAAGAAATTTACCAGAAATCGGACTGTGGTTGGCGTTCACAGCTGTGGTGTAGGCGGTGGTCGGCTTTCAGAGGAAGGGCGGCGGCGGCGTGGCATTTCGAAGGAGGTAGGTCGTGAGAGTTTTTGAAAAGGGAGGCTGCTGGTGTTATTTATGAAGAATGTTTCGCGAGATCCTCTTTTTTTTTAAACCTGGTCGTGCGCATATGCGCAACCTGATGTGGCGCATATGCGCCGAAGTTACTGCCTTCCGAGTGTATCGCTCAGTCCTCTCACGCATATGCGCGCCCTAACTGGCGCATATGCGCGGTGCCCTCTGTCTGTGTCGCGCATGTGCGCGGCTTGAGTGGTGCATGTGCGCCGTTTCCTCTGCCTGCTTCGTGCATGTGCGCGAAAATAAATCGCGCATATGCGCCAAGCACACTGTCCATAGGCTTTTCGATTTTTTTTAAAACTACTTGAAAAAATAAAACGATTCAAATTAATACTCGAATTGAGAAAATTAAAAGTAATAACTAAGAAATTGAAATAAAATAATAAAATCAAAATGAATGCAAAAAATAAATGTGGGTTGCCTCCCACACAGCGCTTGGTTTATTGTCATCGGCCCGACTATCACAAATTCTGATCATGGTGGGTTGTATGATTTCTTGGATACCCTTATTTCCACCAGCTGACTTTCAACTTCCATGGTCATTTTTCCTCGTTTCACGTCAATGATAGCTTCAACAGCAGCCAATAATGGTCGTCCTAGAATGACGTGAATGTTTTGACTATTCTCCATGTCCAGTACCACGAACTCTGTCAGAACCTTCAATTTGTCAATCCCAAGTTCAATATCTTCCACAATACCCAACTGTGTCCTGATCGATTTATCTGCCATCTGTAAGCTTAGTCCTGTGGACCTCATTTTGCTCAATCCAAGTTTCTCGTAGAGAGAACTTGGCATTATATTTATGCTCGCTCCAGAGTCACAGATAGCTTTCTCCACTAAATGACCCCCTATTTCACATGGCAGAATAAATTCACCGGGATCTAGCAACTTCTAAGGAAGATTCCTTCGTGCTCCTTCGGTAAATTCACCTTCCACCTGATCTGCGAACTCATTATTAGTGTGCAGGTTCTTGAGATCTTCAAGAACTTTTTTCTTTTAAAATTTAGCTTGTATTGTAAAATTCTCTGGGGTAGGGAAGTAAAGAAATATCAATGCATTGATTTAAATCATACCTCTCATATTTCTTACCTCGGGCTCTTTTGGTTGGAGTTGGCTTTTCATCCCGAAAAGGTGTGGGTTCAACCTCCTTCTCTTCTCTGCCTACCACACCAATCTCTGCATGCTGTATAAAAATGGCATTCACTTCTCTCAGATTTGGGTCTGCAGTCTTTTGAACTGCACCTGATGGTTGAGACTTGAGTTGCTTCGTTATTTGCCCAACTTGCGACTCCAGGATTTTCAAAGTAGCGCCAATAATTGCCATGTGGGTTTCTAGGTTGTCAAGCCTAGACTCAGTCCTAGCCATTCTCTTGCCAGATGCAGCAACAAAAGTCCCAACTAAATCCTCAAATGATGGCTTCGCTTCCCCATTTGATGTATTGAACCCCGGTGGTGGATTCAGTACATTCTTATTGTTTGCATATGAAAAGTTCTCGTGATTTCTCAATCCAGGATGATAAGTATTAGGGGAAGGGTTACCTCGATATATTCCATAGCCTCCAAAGTTCTTGTTGTTGATGTATTGTACTTCTTCAAGAAAATGTGATTGTTCAACAACAGCAGGTGGTCCCTCAGTGTTTGATGTACCCACTTTATTCATAGTCGCTATCTGTGTAGTCAATGCTGATACTTGAGCAGTGAGTGATGTGATAGGATCCACATCATAAACTTCAGCCGTCCTTTGTATTCCTGACCTCTCAGACGGCCATTGGTAGCTATTAATAGTCATCAGCTCAAGCAAGTCGTAGGCTTGAGCAGGAGATTTGGCAAAGATCGTGCCACCTGCCGCTGTATCCACTGTTGTCCGTGTCTGACCATTCAACCCATTATAGAAAAGTTCAATTTGTACCCAGTCTTCAAAATCATGATTCGGGCACCTCTGCAACAACTCCTTGTACCTCTCCCATGCCTCATAAAGCTGCCCAAAGTCAGTTTGCCTGAAAGTACTGATCTCAATCTTCAATTGTACAGACTTTGCAGGGGGAAAATATTTAGACAGAAATTTCGTTGCCAACTCTGGCCATGTTGTGATGCTCCCCAGCGGCAATGATTGGAGCTATCCTCTTGCTTGGTCCCTGAGAGAAAATAGAAACAAACGCAGTCTAATAATATCATCAGGAACATTATTAATTTTTACCGTGTCCGTGATCTCCAAGAAAGTTCTTAAATGAACGTGAGGATCAGCAGTGGCAGTTCCTGCAAATTGGTTCTGTTGAACCATATTTATCAGTTCAGGATTCAAATCGAAATTGTTAGCGTTTATGGTCCCTCGAGCAATGCCAGACTAATGTGTGTTTATCACTGGTCTGAAGTGGTCTCTGATAGGTATGGCGTCTGGCGGGTTATATCTCGCGTCCTCTCTGTTTTCAGCCATTGTTTGGATTTCTTCCCTTCTCGCTTTTCCTAGTCTTCTCGCAGTTCTTTCGATCTCCAGATCAAAGATAAGCAAATCATGGCTATGCGATCTTAGCATGCACTGCGAAACAAAAAAGATTATAACGTAACAAATAATAAATAAATAAATAAAATCTAAATTAAAGTCAAGACTACTTAGTAACGATATTAATATGCAATTAAACATTTTACTCCCTGGCAACGTCGTCAAAAACTTGTTGCGTATTTTCAATACCGCAAGTATACGGTGTCAAGTTTTAGTACTAGTTTGAGTACAGATATCGATCCCACGAGAAGTAATTATTTACGATTGTATATTAAGTACCATTATTGACATAGTTCAACTTTATTTAGACAAATCAAATAGTTGGTTTATAATCAATTCAAATAAAATAACAAATCCTGTAATTCTAGCACGCAATAGAAATTCACTGAGTAAATAAATCTAGAGATATGATTTCGTCTGGTTTCCCCTATGCTGAATTAAAATTAACTAACATGTTATTAAATTGCATCGTGTTTACTAACCAAGAACTCGCAATTTTCCTATTTCCTTTTTCAAGTGTTAAATAGAATTGTATTACCTATTACCGATTTTAATATATCTATTCAAAATCAAGTAACACGTAATAAATGCAACCAAGGTTCTCTTAGGGATTCTTCAGAGTTATACGTCTTTTGCACGTTATAAATATCTAACGATGTGATTTTTCATGTCCTAATTTCGATCACCTCTCTCGAGTGTTAGATCTTAATTATCAGATCGGTCGAATTATGGCCAGTAATCCAAAAGCATTAAAAAAACAAGAAATCACAAATAAACACGATGAATTAATTCAATGAAAATTCAAATGTCAATAACATAGTTTCAACTTCGACTACGTCAATCTTTAGACAATAAAATTAGTTCATACTCGAATCTAAATTTGAAATGATCGGTTATACGGATAAAAAGTGTTTAGAAGGGGGGATTGAATAAACACTTCTCGAATTTTATATTCTCTTCGAAGATTTGGATTCAGTTCTGTTACAAACTGACTCTAGGTATCACTTCAGTCAATGACAATCAGTTAAACTGAAGAAAAAAGTTGCGGAATATGAGCTGACTGAAAGATAGAATATCTAACTGAAATATAATAACTGAAGCAAAAGAACACAATTGTTTCTGGATGTTCGGAGACTTGAATAACTCCTACGTCATCCCTTATATCATGAAGATAGGATATCCACTAAAAGACTTTGATCAAATACAAGACTTGTACTGACCCACTTCAGTTTGGACTTATCACTGCCAAAGCTGAAACTCTTAGTTACAAAACTCTTTTACAGTCCTTGTACTGATCTTAGCACAACTTAAAGAATTAGCAGATATTACAAAGTGCTAGTAAGCTCAAATGTATAGCCTGAATGCTACTGATAGAACAAGTAAGCGAGAGCTTTCGATATTTGAATGCAAGTAAAGAATTTTGCAGCGTAACAGCAAGCCTCAAAGAGATTCGAATTATGTTGTTGGTTGAGTTGATTCTCAGTTGCTCTCTTCAATTATTTATAAGCATTCATTTCAACGGTAACATTAACTGATGTTTGAATATTATATCTGTTGATATGCCACGTCGTTATTCTTCTGACAACCGTAATCTGTGACCTCTGAAATGCGGCGTCCCACTAATAGTTACATACTGTAGTGGTACTATCTATCGGTTGATAATGACGTGTTCAGCTGAATTAATCAGCTGCTGGGTAATTAGTTGGTGAGGAGAATAACTGAGGTGCGTTTCAGTTGCGTAGATCAGTTTGCTATATTCAGTTGCTGAGTTCAGTTTACTAGATACAGTTGGTTCGCATAATCAGTTGGCAATTTGCCAAACGCCGTAATTTTGTTTCCAACAAAATTAATACAAAACATGTTTGTATTCATTCAAAACGTAAAAGTAAGAAACCGAATTAAGAACGTGTTGGCGAGAGATGAAAGTGCGTCTCCATGTCCGGATCCAGCGTCTTCTATCTTTGTTCTTTGCGTCCCGTGCTCTGTTCGCTCTCACTTTTCCTCCTTTTCTCGAGTGATATGTCGGCTTTGTGTAAATTATTTCAGAACCCACGTCATAACCTATTTAAGTCTGAAAACGTGCCGCGCGCATATGCCCGACAAAGACTCGTGCATATGCGTGGGTCCTTCTGTGTTGGCCTTCTTCTCGCGCCGCACGCATATGCGCGCTGTAGTAGCCCGAATTCCAAATTGGGTAATTAACGGATTAATGGTGATTAAGAAGGTTTAATGTGTAATTTTGACCGAGTCATGATCGGACGGACCGAAGATGGTTCGGAAGCACCGAAGAGTTCGGAAGGTCCGAAGTGGGTTCGGTGGATCCGATCATGAGGTGTCAAGAGCAGCTGGACACGTGCATGTTCGGACGGTCCGAAGTGTATGATCGGAGGATCCGATCATGAGCTGTCAAGAGCCAATGGACACGTAGCGTTCGGACGTTCCGAAGTGTTGTTCGGAGGATCCGAACATGGCCTATAAATAGTGCTCGGATTTCTCATTTTTGACTTGCCAATTTCTTGAGTTTTCTCTCATTTTGGAGAGTTTGGAAGGTTTCTAGGGTTAGTTGTTGGTCGAGCGATAGCCAAGAGCTGCCAGGAGTAGTAGCGTAGCGGCGTCTGAGTTACGAGGCAATCGACATCAAAGGGCTGTCGACGGACGAAGGTAAACCCTAAACCTTTGGTAGTACTAGGGAGTACTGGTTTTGCTAGTCGAGCATGGTAGTATTGATTGAGTATGCTTTTGATGCGTAGGCTTGTGCTAGACCTGATTAGCGGTGTTGCGTAAGGCTAGGCTTGCTGTGATAGAGGTACGAAAGTACTATCCGAGATATCCTGGTTGAGTATACATTCTTATATGTGTTGCATGATTATGTGGTGCATTGTTATATGTCATATGATGCATGCTATTATGTCACGTTTATTACTGCACGTTGCATTTCATGTTGAGCCGTATTCTCCTTTGAGATAGCCTTTGCTGTTGAGCTGTATCTCTTTCGAGATAAGCTATATCTTGGGGCCGCTCAGCCCTGTCTTGTGGACGCATGGACACCGAGAGTACACAGTGGCCGACGGGTCGGGAGGGCTTCGGTGGTCCGGGACATTTTAGGTCCACGTCTGTCTTGTAGTGGATGCAGTGACCCAGAGGTGTACCGCGCGGCACTATCCACTTGGCGCCTCTAGACTGAGCATTGTTGAGATCCTTTTGTGATTCCTGTTTCTTGACTACCCTGGTATCATATCATAGCATGTGCATTTCATATAGGTTTGTATACTCATACTTTTGTACTGGGCGTTCTTATCGCTCACGTCCTCGGTTTTGTTTATTCTTGGACACCCCATTCCCACGGGGCAGGCCTCAGGTTGGACAGCTCAGGAGGAGCAGGAGGAGGACGTTGAGTAGCTGGTTGGTTTAGTTTATCGGTATTGTTTTGATTCGATATGGTTGTATTGGATATTTTATTTTGAGTTATTCTAGACTTCGATTGGGTTGTATAACCATTATTTTGTTGACTTTTCCGCTGTTATCTCTGATTATTGTTAATTAAGTTAATTGCATGCTTAGTTTTTGATTAGTAGGTGATTCTGGAACGGGTCACTACACGCGCCCTAAGACGGCGCATATGCGCGCCTATTTCTGTCTTGGGAGTCTCCTTGCACGCACATGCGCGCCATTGCTCCGCGCATATGCGCGCTGTTCTCTGGTCTCGCCTCATGTCTCTCGCGCATATACGCCACTCTTACTCGTGCATATGCGCGAGCCTCACTGCCTTCAGAGCTTGGTTTGCTCACACTTCTTCTTCTAAGCGTCATTTTAGTTCGTTTTCAAGCCCATGTCATAGCTGTACCTAAATTCCTGCAATCACATCAAAGATAACAAAAACGCATAATTCTGCCCAAGAAAACTAACAATCTATCTGAATTATAAGGATAATTTAAGTGCACAAAATGCATTTATCATGGACGAACAGGCGACGAAGAACCTAGCTTTTCTTCTCCTCCTTATTTTCGAATTTAATGTTTGTAAAGTGTGTGATTTTCGGCTGCTGAATGGCGTTTAGAAGCCTAGGTTTAATTTTTTATAATTTTTAATTAACATATAAATGGGCTTAGGTTTTGGGCTTCAAGTGTAGGAGCAATTAGGCCTGCTTAAAATAATTAAATTAAGCTCAATAATACTTATTTAATTGTAAAATAAAAGTTTATAAAATTTAGTTTCCAAAAATAATACATTTGATCTTTTAAAAACTTTTTGTTTGCCCAAAACCGGCTTCCCGAGTAAAACCGAGCTCATCTGGTAAAATAATTCGAACTCTACCATTTTTAGAAAAATTAAATCATTTTTAATCATATAAAGAAGCTTTGAAAATAATTAGTGACAAATATTTATTCTTTTCTTGGTCGTCTCGGCCTTCTTTCCCCCGCCTATGATCGAATATTCGGGTAAAATCCTTCAATTTTCATGAAATCATGTCCCAACCCACAGGGTCAACCCCACATCTCGACTGTTTAAAAGCAAAAACCATAATCGGCTTGCTTATGGTAAGTTACAGTCACGGTTCCGGACCAAAACCATTGACCCGGTTAACCGACCTGATGATGGCGGGCCAGTTCCAGTCCATGTCCGAGTCTAACCCGAACCGTGGCCAGGTCTACTTCCAATTTGCTACAACACCCCGCTCCTATTGGGGATTCTCCTAAACAAATTTCAACTTCAGTATGATTGACAATAGTTTACTGCCATAAATTTTTTTAAAAAAATAGATATTTTGTTTTATAATTTGAAATTGTATGTATATAACAATCTTGCATATGCTATTAATTTGTAAATATAAGTTGCTATAGCAATATAGTGAGGAAATAATAGGAAAACATGGCTGATTATTAGTTTTAATTTCTTTGAATTTTAGGAAGTTCAATTTGATCTCCAAGGCCAACCCCTGATGGCACGTTCTGTGAATTTTAGTACTCTGAAACCACTTGTCTCCAACATATTTCAAGTTATCCTTATGCCCTTGAATTATAACGAAATTGCAAATAAATATCAACAATATTTATTATTCTATCAATTTTTTTCTACAAAAAACAAATACAACATATTTTATACTTGCGACATAATTTGTGCATTATTACTAGTTTATATTATTATTAAAGAATATTTTTTAAGCATATTTATTTTGTGTATATTTTAAAAATATTTTAATATCAATATCAATATCAATATTAATATCAATAATCCCTCTCAAACTGTGTAGTCTCACAAACAAACAAACAAAAAAACCGAAAATGTTATTTCATTCGGGTTTGAAATAAAAAATGGGAACCGCGGTCATAAATTCTCATTAAATTTTAAGATTTCCATTGTACACATACAATTTATTTTACATAATTACAATAATCAATCCGGGCAACAATAATATGAATTCGATTGATTGACCGAATGATGAATCAAGAAGCTGAGCCTTTGGATAGTTGAATATCATCAAGCTGATGCTGGGCTAACAGTACACAAGAATCACTTTCCAAATATTTGGCTGAGTTTTTATGGTTGAAGTAGTCTTTGGGTGAATTGAGGATATCAGTTGAGCACTGTACGTCAGGTGCAATGCCAACCTGATCGATGTCGTGGAACGCCGGAGAAAGATACTTGGCCACCGTAATGAAAAGGGCCGATCCGTCGTGTAGCTGAGTCACACTCTGTATCAGAGATTCCGGTATAATCAGTTTCAAAGCTTTATTTATGGACAGCAAGTGAAAATGAACTTTTAGACTGAGAAAATGATAATGCAATAGCAGGATGGTTTTTATTTTTGAAGGTTAGAAAACAATTATCAGAAACAAAACCAAATATTTCCTTAGTTTTTGGAAGATGTCGATATCTTGAACCAGAAAAATCAAGTTAAAGCTTGAATATAAAAACATAGGAATTATGTTACTCGTTTAAACCCTTGTTGTGACTTATTGTGCTTTCAGAGATTTCAAGATCTTATTTCTCATTTTTAACAGTGATTTTCCTAGCAGCCAGGCCTCATGTTGTCTGAAAATGGTAAGTTAAGCTTAACCTGAATTTTTCCTTTGCCAAAAGTTCTATGCCCAACAAGAATTGCTCTGCCATTGTCATGAAGTGCCCCTGCAAGAATCTCACTTGCACTTGCACTCTCCTCATTCACCTGTTTTTAAGTGAAGACAGGGTTTGGTTACTTCCCGAGAAAATACACCGACCTTCCACTTAGATGCATCGTGCAGTCCAAAAAACAATGTATTCAGGGCAAAATCTGCAACAGCTAGAAGGGATAACTCACTAGTACAACAAGTGGATCTCGTGTCAAAGCATGGCCATTGATCATGCTGATAGGTATCATGTTTCCATCCCTATCAATAGTGTTCACCAAAATCCCGGTTCCGTCGAGCCAAATTTGAGCAACATCTAGTCCCACTTTCACCAAACCACCCTCAAAATTTCAAGGAGAATGAATCAACAACACCAATCATCATTCTTAGCCAAATAAATTGGATTCCAATGAAAAAGGGTACACCAATAACTCACTGGATTGTTACGTAGGTCCAATATGTATGACTGCACGCCTTGATTCTCCATCTCATGTACTGTGTCTTCCATCTCTGCTGCAGCAGTCTGTTATATTTAAACGTTGTGTTCATTCTTTTGAACAGCCTTTAGTACCCTCTCCATGTTCGTTATGAAAACCACTAGTCCAGAGATGACTACTTTTTGATTCTTCTTATTTACCACTAAAACAGATTTTATACTCAAATCTCTGGCATTTCACTCGAAAAAATCAAATTTTATTTTAGCAACTACCTGAGAGAATGTTGACAGCTTCACATATCCTGTCTTTGATAGATGCCCGTCAGGTGTTATGTGAGAGAGGATGGCACTAGAGATAGGTGAAAGCTTGATATCTTCGCGGGGCAATTTAATCTATGTAAAAACTCATCATTAGCATTGAGCAAAAAACTTTATTTTGTGTAAAATTTATTGCATCTAGGAGTGAATTCAAAGCGCAACAAGTATTGGATTTGGTCGTATACCTCTTTGACACAAGCACTCCCCATATCATTAATCTGATAAATGGTAGAATAATTAAGGAATACGCACCATGATGTTGATAATCTGAATCAAGTAAAAGGAAAAAAATGCTCACACTGTTAAGTTTTACGGTAACAGTAGTTCCGACACGTCCTCTGAGTTTTTGAGCAGCTGCTTCGCTAGCCACTCCATCGAGTCGTTCACCTGAAGCCCCTCAAAAACAATCAATAGCCTTTCAGAGCACTGATATTTCATCTGATAGTTTGAAAGAACCGAGTTAATCCTTGAAAAAGGTACCATTTATCTCGACTAATTCATCTCCTTCATGTATTCCAGCACGTGCTGCTGGGCTATTCTCTATGCACGATAGCACAACCAAATGCCCAGTCGTCGGTTCAGAGCTGATAAATAAACCAACACCTTGTAAATTTCCATCACTTCCTATTCTAAAACTTCGATATTCCTGCATAAAATATTTAGCAGTGATTAGAACAAATCCTTCACAGAATTAATTACATGAAAACCGAGAGAGTTTGACCCCAGCATGATTTTTGGGAGTTCCAGGATTATTACCTTAGGGCTGACTATTCGGGTAAAAGGATCTCCAAGAGTTGAAAGCATTCCCTTGACCTTGCCATATGCCGCTTCTTCTGATCTCAGTGGATACATTTCAACCATTGTTTGCTGCAGTTGCAAGTCCCAATCTGTATATATATGACCTTTTTTATATTTTGAAATGCTACTAAAAAGGATTCTTCTAAATCATCTGCTTCCAGACTCAACAGAAAACTGAAACATTTAAACAATGTAAATAAAAAATCTCTCGACTGCCTAAAGCTCTTTTTAAATGGTTGCAACAAACAATGGAGTCAATTCTTAATTCAAGATTGCAAAAACTTAACCTACTGTACAAACAAAACAAAATAAAAAGATTGTTATTGTCACCTTGATGGTTGAAAGTAGGATCGATGAAGGTCTCCCTGATCAATCCCCAAGCCTCCACCAGGGTTCTTTGGACTGTATTCACCTGCTATAACAACCTCAGTCAAGTATCCAACAAGAGAATAACTATTTCAAAAGAAATGTTGTGGTTCCACTTCCCCATGTCACTGCACTAAAAATATAATAAAGTAAAACGTTTCTATTGCCATGCGCTCCAATCAGCGAACATATTTTGGAACATGCTTTGCTCAAATAAACATTGAGTCACCCCTTGATTCACAAATGAATTTCACAAAAATTAAGGTGTCAGTACGAATAAGATGCTGTAAAGTTAAAGAACTTGATCACCTCAAGCGTGTGAGAAACAGGAAAAGCAACAGTCAGAGATTCGGCAAAAGAAGGCGAATCACAGCACAGGGAGAGTGCAGCAGCAAATCCAAGAACACCTCTCCCAACCCTTCTAACCAAGTCTTCGTTTAAACCTAAAACACGGCTATTCTTGGACTTTGCACTAGAATTCTTCTGTTCCAAACAACGAACAATCTTTATTCTACATTTCTGGGTCCTACTACAGTTACCCGTTTTCCAAGAACAAATAACTTTTGATGCGTGTTTTCTGTGAAATTCACAAAATGGAGAGAGAACGGACGGGCTAGGATCAAGATTTGAGCGAAGAACTTCCATGTTCATAAGGGAAATTATATTTCCTGCCTTCAGAGAATCAAAACGTCGAAATATAAGACCGGTGGCATCATTAGTTTCTGGAGTGGGATCCACAAGAATCTCTCAGCCTTGCGGTGGCTAAGGCTGTTGCGTGTACTAACAGAGTATCTTCGTGGAAACAGCTCGTAGAATCAAGAAATATGCATAATTTGTGGCCAAAGGAATTTTAGAAATTGATGAAAATTATAGGAAAATATAGTACACAAGACGTCCAAGTCCAGAAAAAAAATGCAAGTAAATTGAGTTTTTTGAGTAGAAATATCGGGAAATTTGGCTTCAGTCCCCAGCCGCTTTTTTTCTTTGTTTTCAGTCCCTAGGTACTTTTTTAGTACCACATTTCCACATGAAGTGTACCACATTTTGTATGAAATAGTACCACAATTTTATGGGTAGGGAGTGAATGCAAAGAAATATTATGATTGGGGATTTTTAAATAACTTCCCCTAGAAATATAAAGAATAGATTTTTATCCATTAATATACTTTTAAATAAAATTCCTTCGTGTGCCGCAAAATTGAAACTACGTAACGTAGAAGGATTTTCTTTTTCATCTTTGTTTTTTTATACCATCGTTCTCGTTTGCACAAAAAAATTAAGTATATTATTTTTCGATGTTTTGAAAGGAAAAAAAAACTGCTACATGGTTCGTGATATTGGTGAATATGATATATATTGGATTATATTTCTGAAAATGAATAATTTTGTATGTATAATTTCATATAATAAATTTTTGGATTAAACGTATATAATTTGAATTCGGAAATTGATCTTTCAAATAACCGAAGCAAAAACTTCATTTCCCACAATATATTCCAGCTGTTTGCGAGCTGAGCCAAACTTTCCCTCGCATCCCGATGTGTTTCCAGTACTAGGCTTTAGATATGATACCAGTCAGACAGGATAGGAAGAAGTAGCCGCAATCTGGTGAGAACGGAAAGTATAGTCCAAAGACCAAAACACTGCCACAGTAGATTGGCGTTGCAACATAGTTGTACCAGACAATACTTGAACCACCAACAGAAAGCGTTGAGACCATGACATCTTAGCACTGAATCAAACATCCAAAAAAATTTTGTTGGAAGGAGCTCAGGAGTGGTTTTATGAACTATTAGTACATCCATCAATGAATGGTTTGACACACAAAAAGTTGAAAACCACGAAAGCGGGAGTTGATTAGGAGAATAGCTATAATGTAGCAAGCATGAGATCGGATGACAGAAAGGTGGAAGCAACGGTGGCACAATTTAATGGATATACTTAAAAATTTGATGATATGGAGTCATGGTTAATACACTAACCAAAAATTATTTATGTATTTTGGTTTAATCAAGATATGTGTTTCTTCCAGTTGATGACTCGAGAGATAAAGAAACATCATTCTTACCCTCGAACAAATGTTCAGTTTTGTATTACAGACACATTAACCTTTGATCTGTAGCAGCACCTGGTATATCCGAGCACAACCGCTTTACGTTGGCATAAGCACAAATGTTCAAGAATTTTAAAAAAACAAGCTACTATCCTCGCTGATGAAAACACCCAGATAACGAAGTACCGGATATTTCAAAACATTAAAAAAGAAAAACTACTAAAAAAAACAACATTTTAGAAAGACCCAGGCTATGGTCGAAAGCTGAAGGCAGAGAGGCGCAGGCGGCCTGAATATTTGTGTGTCAAATAGGACATCAAAATTTGGAAGGATACATTCTTATGCAAATGATAAATATTACAGGGCACAACATGCAGTGGTTTTCCAAGCTAAAGCACGGACCTAAATCCTCAAGATTACTCCTCTTCAGCATCCTTGTGCTTCTTTTTCTTTTTCTCCTTTTTCTTCGCGCTTTTACTTGTTTCATCATCATTTTCAGCTAAACCAGTGTCACCATTTTCTACATCCTTGTCCTTCTTTTTCTTCTTTCTCTCAGATTTCTCTTCATCTGATGCACCAGGTTCATCCTTTTTGTTTTTATCCTTCTTCGATTTCTCAACATCAGGAGTTACATCTTCACCCGCACCGTCTTTCTTCTTTTTCTTTTTCTTCTCCTTCCTCTCTACTTGCACCTCTACATTTTCTACTTTAGCCGCCTTCAATCCAGTTTTTTCCGTCACCTGCTGAGCCTCTTCTGCTTCTACCTTGGCTTTCTTAAGAACAACCTCAGGTGCAACACTACCATCAACCTCTTCTAGCTTGCGCTTCAGCCCATCCTCTTTGTCATCTTCTTTATCCTTGTGTTTCTTCTTCTTCTTCTTCTCTTCAACTATCACAACACCACTCCCCACATTCAGTACATTTGGAGGCTGTGGCTCTGCAGCTGCCGCAAGACTGGCAACCACAGAATCTCCTCCACTAGGCAAAACAACATTCCTTAACCACTCTGCTGGTGTTTTCTCATTTGGCTTCCCATGCTTATCTAACTTCCCCTCAGCAACAAGCTTCTTTTTCATCGATGCCCTAGGACCCAATCCCCATTTTCTGGGATATGTATCCCTATCCATCACCACCCTCTTAATCTTAGCCACCGTCCCATGATCACAAGTAGCCATGACCGATGTCGTCATCTCTGCAATCCCCAGTGCAATTGCCTCACCCTTTGTTGTCATCAACACCAACTCCTCGCCAACCTCAATATCATTTTCAAACCTTAACAATCCTGGAATCATTAACTTTGCTCCATAACAAATGGCATTCACAGCTGAATCTTTCACCACAATCCTCTTATAGCTAGTCAGAACCACCTCCAAAGGCATAATGACCCTCCTCAAATAGCTTTCATCCCTATAGTTATCATAAACCCATTGCCCATCCATCACATCATGCATCGTTACCATATTATCCTTTTCTCCCAGAATCCCAGATCTCACCCTCCTCAACTCCTGCATATGTGCTCCCACACCTAACAAAAGGCCTAAATGAACACACATTGTCCTCACGTATGTCCCCGCCTCACAAGAAATCCAGAAAACAACCAAGTGCCTATCCGCATCATACTCAAGCAACTTACTTTCATAGATAGTTCTAATTCTAAGCTGCCTTTTCACAGCAGAAATCAAAGGGGGTCTCTGAAAAACCGCACCTGTGAGAGTCTCGAGGGCTCGGGCCACTTTAGCAACCTCAGGCACCTTTGAATGCAACCTGGCAATACAGACATACTCCTTCCCAGCACCCTGCTGCGATTTCACCAAGCGCGTCGCCCTGTCAATGCAAACAATCAAATTACCAGTAACTTTCGGGTCTAGGGTACCTGAATGCCCAGTTTTCTCGACCCGTAAAATGCGCTTGATCCATGCAACCACTTCATGAGAAGATGGGTTGGCAGGTTTGTCCAGATTAATAATACCATACTTGATGTACTCAGGTAAAGGACGTTTCAAAGGGGAGTAACCGGATGGAAGAGGAGTGTAGTGTCCGGTTCTTACATTCAATTTATCGTAGTTTTTGAGCAGAATCGGCCATTCAGAGGTGTCTATGGTGGGAGTGTAGCTCTGAGGCTTTATCAGGAAATCCACAGCGTCGGTTTCTTCATCTTCTTTGGACTTATTTTTCTTTTTCTTAGCCTTTTCAGAGTGAGAAAGCTGAACGTCAGCCATGGCTTCGCGGAAAATGAGAGAGTATGGGAGGAGTGCACTAAATTTTGTCTAGGGTTTAGGGTTTCGATCACAATATGGTCGTGTTTATTGTATGGGCCGAAAACGTAGGAGTTTAGGCCCATAAAAGAAAACTACTACAATAGGAATTGAAAATGGGAGCACACAAACAATCACGAGTGTTCATATTTCGGATAAAACCTAAAAAAATCGGTCAAACCGTAAAATTCGATTTTTTTGGTTCGATTTTTTCGGTTATTTTATCGGTTTCGGTTTTGATATTGCGCATTTTCGATTTTCCGGTTCGATTTTCGGTTTTAAAAAAAACCAAAATAACCGAAAAATCGAATATATGAGAATTCTTTTGGAGTAAGCTAAAACTTAAAAATAAGTGAATAAATAATAAACTAATTTATTTAGGTTTTGAAATGGACATATGAAATTGACGATTCAAAATTTCAAGCTTCAGCCGCACAAATTGGAGAAAAAGGCATTGCTTCGAGCCTTTGTTGAATTTTTCTAGATTTTATCAATGACGGAAGAGATTCTTGCATTATTGATATATAGTTGTGACTTACAATTAGGTTTGTTAAGTTGATATAATTTATATAAAGTTATTCCTTTTCATAATGGGTTGATATTTTAATTTACCTACACGTGAGGATTTTTGTTGCAGGAGTTGATAGATCCAATACTGGAATTGTTCACTATCAACATATCCAAATTTCAAATTGCTTACAATTATTATAACTATATTATTTTATTTTGATGTTTGTGAGATATTTAACAAATTGGTTACACGATTGTAGCTATGCCTGTTTTGATTACTTTATTTTGATTTTTGTAAGATAATCAAAACCAATTTGATTGTTATTTGTTATTATGTATTTTTTAAAATTTATAACGTACAACTTCATTTATAACTAAATTTATTACACAAACCGTAATAACCGACCGTAATAACCAAACCGTATTACAAAAAAAAAAAAAACCAAATCAGACCGAATTAAAATAGTTTGGTTTAGGATTAGGCATTCGAAAAACCGTAAATCGAAAAAACGAAACGAATTTTATTAAAACCGGACCAAACCGACCGTTGCACACCCCTACAAAAAATTGTTCCTAGTATAATTACGAGGACCATAACATTGTGTTTCGATTGTTTTTTAGTTAAAATAAATTGCGAGATACTTTCTTGCTAAATATTTGGTAAAACGATAAAAATGTTTGTCCTACAATTCACATTGTATATAAGATCACACAATTGATACATATGTTGGTTTCAGATGCGGCATCTTGATATATAAATATGAAAATAAAGAATAAAATTGGACACCGAGATTTACATGAAAAACCTATAAAAATTTTAGAATAAGAATTATAGACAAGATGAAAAAAATTCAACTATAATATTTTATTATGTGAAACCATTTACTGTACTTTCTAAGAGAAAACACTCTCTTAATACATGAGAACTAACATCTCACATATATTATAAAACAAAGCACTTAAATAAGAATGTTATTAGATGTGAGAAGAATTGAGAATCGGATACTTTGAAATGTCAAATGATGCATCCCTTTTTAGATGCATTATTCTGGCGTGAACTCATCGTCTGAACACAATTTCAAAGATGATGCCTGACAAAATCATATAAAATGTGTTTTTTGATATATATATTTTTTTCTTTGAACAATGCTCAACCACCTACCTCATTTATTTTCACCATCTACATTTGCCCATATTTCTTCAACTTGGAGATTGATTGAAAATCAAACATATATCCGCATATTTTCAATCTTCTCATTCACTGCTTTTTAGAATCAATTTCAACTCGTGCTTTGAAATATTTAATCTCAAAAACATCTGATTTATTCTTAATTGGATACACCCACATCTCCAAAGAAATCATTAATAAACGAGACAAAATATCTCGCTCCTCCTAGAGATAAACCGGTGCTAACCAAACATCAAAATGATCAGCTGCAATATGTTTTTTCTTTTGGCAGTAGAAATGCCAAACGTCAAACTTTAATCTGTGTTTCTTACTTGTAACACAGTGCTCACAAAAATATAGTGAAACTTTGTAATCCCCGGCAGCAGCTTCCATTCTGAGAGAATTTTCAACTCTTATTCTGGCATATGTCTGAGCTTTCTATGCTCTTTGTGTGTTTCTCTCCAAAGTACATGCAGGCTTGCAACAACATTTCTCGCCTTCATAACCACAAGCACGCGCCCTTCATAATTTTCGTGAACTCGTTCTCGATATGGGTTTTGCACCCGATATCATCCAATTGCTCCGAAGACAAAAGATTCTTTGTTAGCCCTTCACATGTTGCACCTCATGTATGGTACGAATGGTGCAATAAAACATTTTTATTTTGATAGTATCGACCCCAGAGATTTCCAAGACATAATCATTTCTCATTAATACAGATCCTTCTAAGACTGATTCATATTGATCGAACTATTTTTTCCTAAACTTCATGTGCCACGTTGCTCTTGAATCCATAATTCATTTGTCAAAAAATAAACTTCTACCTTCTGCTACTGTTGTTGTTTCGCTGAATAATATTTCACCATCACCTGAAGTACTAACTATACTTCCTTGAGAACCCTCGTACACTCTTTTTTGAAGCGTCATTTACCTCCTTATTTAAAACTGTAAATATTTTCTTGTATTTTTTACTTTGATCTACCTCGTCTTTGGTTCCCATAGAAGTCGCGGTCAATAAATCTCCTTCTTATCATTAGTCTCAGTCTGCTTTGAAGTTACCAACATTTCTTTCTTATTTTTGCGTCGACTTTCTTATTCAAGAACCGCTATTAATACATCGTTGAAGTTTAAAAATTATGTGAGGATATTGTTGGTTAAATTGACGATAAATTGATCTTATGAATCTGTTCGATTTTGAAGTAGAAGTTATGTACATCTTTTTTTACTATATTTTATGCCTCATATAGGTGAGTTGGAAAAATAGACTATTTAGAGTGTTGATATGATCGGTCATTGATGAGGATCTGCCATTCGAAAAGTATAAAATCTTCTTTTTAGGAAAATATTATTGTGTAGTAACTTGACTTCGTACATCTTTGGCAAAGTATCATAAATAATTTTTGTCATCTTTATCTTCAGTGCTTTGTTTGCTATAGCCAAGTTTAAATTGACAACAACATTATCATTCATTTCATTCTACTTTCCATCATCCGTCATTACCATCGAACAAAATAATCTCGTCTCAATAAAAAAATCTTTTCTGATGTTAAATATCAGTTTAGGTTGTAACTACATAACATACTCACAATTTTAAAGAAATTTAAACCAAGGTCCTGATGCCACTTGTTAGTCTCAGATTTGTTTCTTGTAAAACCAATAAACATTATTTGCGTAAAAATCACGGACAAGATGAAAAAAATTCTAATATAATATTCTATGGTGTACAACCACTCACTGTATTTTCAAAGAAAACACACTCTCTTAATACATGAGAATTAACACCTCACAAATATTATAGAAAAAACACTTAAATAAGAATGTTATGAGATGAGAGAATAATTGAGAACGATATATTTTGAAATGCCAAATGATGCATCTACTATTCTAGCGTGGATCGCTCGTCTGAACACAATTTCGAAGGTGATGCCTAACAAATAATATAAAACGTGTTTTTAGATTATTATATTTTTTTAACAATGCTCACACCACGCACCTCATTTAATTTAACCATTCACTTTTGCCGATAACATATATTTACTATTTTGTAATAGTTGAATAATAATTTCTTCGGTATGAAAATAAAATTCCAAAATAGAATCCAAAGTATCCATTCTCATCTTCAGTTTGAGCCAAGAATAAGTTGCATAAAGCAAATATATATGAAAATTTAAATGTTTCTTGAAATTAATGTTCAAGGAGATTAAAAAAATAGTGAGAAAAAACATTGACTACGTACGTAAACTTCTGCACAAAACCTTATGATACTTTGTCTTCATTTCCTTGGTTCTCTCTCCTTTGTTTCCTTAATTAGGATAAAAATCAGAAACATGTATGTGAATATTGTCCATCCAAACCATGTAGAGGCAGTGCCCCCAATTATAGCATCGAAGCAACCAGTGAGGGGAGGCAGCGGAAGCGGGGAGAAAGCTTTTCAATTCAACGAAATGGTATTATTAAATCAGGATTTCAAAGAACCGCCAACACGAAGAAAAATATAACAAATTGAAAAACTGGATTGAGTGGGGAATTAACTTTTGAGAACTTGGTGGAGATAATAATACACAAAAACTAATGTACGACAGTTTTACTGGTCAATTTTTTGACACGAATATTTTATTTGAGCCGCTCATAAAAAAAAATATTAATTTTATGCCAAAAATATTATTTTTAATGTAAATGTTAGTAGTGTTGACCCTCTCACGGATAAAAATTTGTTAGACTGTCTCACAAGAGACTTATTTTAACTAATAGCTCATGAAATAAATTCTTCGTATCAAATATCACGTGGGAAAGAAAAAAAAAAAAAACTTGGTGTGATTTTATCAAAAGCCGTTAACTCCTTCAAATCTTATATTTTATCTGACATTGATTTTCTTCTATATAACTTATCTAACGAGAATAAAAACATATTACACACATAAAAATAAATCTGATGATACCAACTTTTCCCTGGGTCTGGTCTGGTGAGCTTGAACTTCATATCAACAATATTTGAACCGGAACGGATGGAACACTACCGGTTTTTACAGACTAATGGATATTGGAAGGTGTCGAAAATTTTTCCGACACGACCACTTTGACCTTATGATCGGATTAGGAATAGAGAAATGGGAAGATGCGATAGGTGAAAGTTAATATCTTGATGCCCCTGACCATGAAATATATATGGTATTTATAGTGGTTGAGAGGACTTCTTCCCATATCTTGTCGAAGTCTATTTTAGGTAAATTTCCTTATAAAATAAAATTCTTCTCCAATCACTGCAAGTTCGGGCCGGATTCCTCGTCACATTTAATCATACGGCGAGATTCTTGCATATTTAAAAATTATTCACGCTTTTGACATGTGACGAAGTTCTTAGGATAGGAATAGGCTTGGGTCTGAGATTCATGTCACAAGCAACTGTGCTTGACAGAACCCTACTCCGGACGCTGATTGGGCTCGTATACGTGTGGTTCGGCCGAGCACCAGGGCTCGGCCGAAGTGGCTCGGCTACCCGGGCTTGGCCGCACCAGGGCTCGACCGAGCCCTACCTCGGGCTTGGCCGAGCACCAGGGCTCGGCCACTAGGGCTTGGGCGAGCCCTACCCCGGTGCTCGGCCGAGCCCTACCCCGTTGCTCGGACGAGCTCTATCCAAGACTTGGTCAAGCACAGGACTCGGTCATCAGGGGTGCGGCTGGGCTTGGTGCTCGACCGATGTGTTCAAGAAGAACGGCTGAGCTCGTTTAGATATGGTACTGAATTTGGACGAGTCGTGCTCGACGGATTATGTTTAAGGTCCTCGGGATGAAAACTCAAGCGCGATTGAATATTTGGGGGCATCAGTAGTAATCCCCATTGTGGTCTAAAAGAAGTATTGAATTTTAGATCAGTGAATTGCTATGATTGAGCGTTAAATTTCTAATTTTATTATGTTGTTTAATCACTAATTTATTAAGCTTTTTTTGAGAGGGATTTTTTTGGGAAAATTTAAGCAAAAAGTTATAGTTGTTTGCTAAGATACAATTTTATTTCTTTATATTCATGGAAGCAAAAGTGCATCTACTTGGTGCTAATAGGTCAGGCTGTTAGACTTATGAGTCCGGAGAGGTTTGTGTGTCTATCTACTGATTATTCTCATTTCTCTTAGAGATCAGTTTGATCATTTCTTTGCATCCGGTCTTGTCCCTAATGGAGATATTATTGTCCGTTAAGATCTGATGTTACTCTTTACCAGCCCACCTAGCCAACAAGATGAAACGACGCTACGTCAGTAGCTTGATGCTCGATAACTTCTTAGGAGGTCACTCATCCCAGTGCTATTCTCACTCGTTCATTTTTAACCAAACATTTTCGCCCTTAAAAAATATAGAAATATGTTTATTGAGATACTTAAACTCATTACTTCACTCTGATATCAATTGTTAGGATCAAGTGTTCACCTACTTAGATGTTAAAGGGTATGGCTGTTAGGCTCATGAGTCCAAAAAGATACATGTATATCCGCTGATGTTGTCTCATGTTCCTACTTACATGTCTATCCGCTGATGTTGTCTCATGTTCCTTACAAACATTGTACTACGACCATCTTCTGTCTTGGATGGATCCTACTATAGTCTATGGAAGGTCAAGAATCGGAATATATATTAAGTCCATAGATAATAGATCACGGCAACGAGTTGTCAACGGTTGGGCTCCACCGAAAAAAGCATACGAAGATGGTGATAGTTTGCCAAAGCGAAAAAGTGATATGGACAGCTGATGAAGTCCAAGTTTCGAATCACAATTGAAAGACTTTAAATATCATCTTCACATCAGTAGATCTAAACATATTCATTTTGATTCCTAATAGCGTTTCTACTGAGGATGCATGAGAAATATTTTAAAAACATTATAAAGGACTTGAAAGTATGCGAATGACAAAGTTGAGAATGCTAGCATCAAAATTCGAAAGTTTGAGGATGGAAGAGACTGAAACAATCACAAAATATGATCGTTGCGTGAGAGAGATAGATAGCCAATGAAGCATTCAGCCTTAGTAATCCAATTTCAAACGAACGATTGGTTACCAAAGTCCTACGATGAATTCATGAACGCTTCAATATCAAGATTTGTGCAATTGATGAGGCACGAGACACATCTCAACTCTCTCTGGAAGACTTGGTCAGTTATTTTCATACTTTCGAGATGAACATAAACTTACAAAAGTATTTTAAAGGTAAGACTATTACTTTCCAAGTGTCTATTGATTTTTTCAATGATCTTCTTCAATTGACCAATAAAAGCCAATGAGTCGGACCTCTGTGAAGACTTTATCTCATTAATCACGAACAAGTTTGGAAATTATCTGAAAAGAATTAGAGGTAAAAAGAAAACTTGACAACAATCTATGTTTTCAAGTCACATTGATCCTGAAAATTTTCAAATACGTCTACCCACTCAAAGAGAGTCTTGACTAAGGATTGAAGGCAAGAATCAAATCGATTCTAAGAAGTTAGATTATGTGCAATGTAAAGAGTGAACAGTGTTTGGACATTATGCAAATGAATGTGCCAATATACTTCACAAAATAAAGGATTTAATGTCTCCTTAAGTGATGAGGAATCTGATGAAGAGCAAGGATCCAATGAAAGAGAAAACCACACTTCCTTGGCTGCATCTTTGGAGGAGAAATACTTGTTACAAGTTAATCCACTAGGTGTTGCCTCGGGTATTGTAAGACCTGGTCCGAACATCTGATAAGTGCAAGATTTTCACTTAATTTATATGAGAATCTATTTGAATTATGTTAGTTTCGCACAGAATTATACTTGATATTTGTTGTTTTCGTGTCGTGCAGGAGATGAACAACTATTGGATAATTGATGTCGATTAGAGGGGGTTTTTTTATTGTGAATTGTTGATAGACCAGCGCTGCAGCTCCAAGGAGGAAGCGCCTCAACACAAAGGCTTCAACATCTCTCCAAATCAACCTTGATGATACAAATGTTGGGGATTCAAAGAATTATATTGAGCTAAAGGGTTTTGTGGCCAAACTTTAATTAATCCAAAGCAATAAGGATTTGAAATTGTACAAGATCAAGGGTGAACTTGAAACAGTAACTCAATTCTTTACTAAGTTTAACATAAGCACAATCAAGCTTGATTCCATATTGATGACGGGAAAGAATACCAAGGTTGGGCTAGGTTTCAACAACAGTGTGTTTGAAGTTGGAGATTATCTAAACCTACTATATTTGTGAAGAAATTAGAGATACTTCAGGAACAACTTTAGTTGATCCTCCGGCTAATAATTTGCCACCAAAGAAGCAAGCTGTTGCTAAATGTTGAAAGAAAGGAAACGTCATTTTGTGTGTCACTACTGTTTCAAACCTAGTCATATCAAGCTCTATTGTTTCAAGCTTAGGGAATGCTGCATGTATGTGAAAGCAAATTGAATGTTGTCCAAAGTATCGCACAACACCTCCAACAAACGACCTACAGTGAAGAAAATTTGGGTACCAAAAGTCAAAATTCATTGTTATGTTGCTTATACATCATTAAAAACTAACATTGCAGGTCATTGGTACTTTGATAGCGGGAGATCACACCACATTACATGTTCAAGAGAAAATCTGACGGACAATGTTGAACAAAAGAGTAACAGAGTGACCTATGGAAGTGAAGCAAAAGGGAGATTGTTAGAAAATAAACATTGAATGTTGAGGACTGCCCAAACTTCAAAATGGGCTACAAGTCGAGGGACTAAACTCAATCTTGATAAACAATTAGTAAATTACGTGACAATGACTTGCAAGTTAAATTTGATTAAAAAAAAATTATGTGAAGTGTTTGACAAGGCTAACACGTATGTCATGTCAAATACAAGATTTGAAGATAATTGCAATTAATTAGGAGAGAATTTTACACATGAACATACAAAAGTAAGTGAACTTTATTTACGACATCAAAATTAGGGGCATGCGAATTTCAAGACATTAAAGAACCTAAGTAAGTATGATGTTGTACGTGATATACCCAATTTATCCTCAAAAGTATTATATGTATGTGGAGCTTTTGAAAAAAGTAAGCGAACTCGAATGTCACACCCTTTGTTACAACACTTTGACACAACTTGTTGCCTTGGATTACTTCATATGGATCTTATGAATCCAATGAAAGTGGAAAGTTGTGGAGGTAATAAGTAACATTTTATTTGTGTTGATAATTTTTCAAGATTCGCTTGGATAAGTTTTATAAGAGAAAAATTAGACATGTTCATCGTCTTTAAAAGTCTACTTACAAATATTAATAATTTACTTAAATTTAAAGTAGGGAGAATCATAATAGACCATAGTTAGGAGTTCGGGAATTCTCTATTTTCATCCTTTTGTGACAAGAAATGTATAAATTATGAGTTCTCTGGACCGAAGACTCCCCAACATAATGGCATTGCAGAACGAAGAATCGAACCTTACAAGAAATGACTAGGGTGATGCTGAGCTCAAAGAATATCACGAAGTGTTTTTGGTCTGAAGTCCTAAACCCTACATGTCATATATCAAACCATGTATATTTGAGGAATGGATCTACTATGACATCCTATTAGATAATCATGTCAAATATTAAATAATTTCATGTCTTTTATTGTATATGCAATATTTTAAATGATAGAGATCACTTAGCTAAATTTGAAAATATTCCCACTTGTTCTGTAGTGGACCAGGTGTTTCCTCCACCGCCTCATGTTCGTAGATCAAAACGCAAGTAGGATACAATCCTAGCTATACTTCTTCGAAAAAATTTCGCCACAAGGGCGAATCATCTGCTAGACCGTCGTTGGCTAAAATAGAGTACACCTCTGGTGTTGATTCATAGGACGCTGATTATAAAATTTGTGGCTAGGGAAAGACTACTCAATCCCCCGCAATAAGCTCCACCTATGAAGGTGAAGAAAATCTCTCATCCACTGAAGAAAAACAAGTTCTCAAGGAACCGAGTTTCTCTAACAAGAAGGATGTTTCCCTAGCTCAGTTTTTGGTAATTTGGAAAAGAAAAAGGTTTTGCATCTGTGCCCACTGCTGAAAAATATGAAGATGAACCTAATGCTGAAATGCAATAGGAATTTGGCACGCCTGACCAGTCTGATAGCTCCTCTTCCACTTATGAGGATGAGGAATTTGTTGTTGATGATAACACTGCGGCTGAGAAGAAGGATGTTGAGAGAAACATTGTCGACACAAAAGACAACGTCGATAACGAAGATTATGATCTTATCTTGCATTCTCTCACAAGTTTTACTTAGAGAAGTCTGTAACTATTTGGCCTCTCTACGCCAATAGAGAGCTTATTGATGAAAAGAATATTGATTTGTATTTGTACGGAAGATATAATTGAGTGGATTTCTACAAAACTGGTGTTTTTTTATTATGATGTATATTGTCATAAGGTGTTACAACATTTGAGACAACATTTATATCTGATATACACAATCTTTATTATTCATGTTAAACAAAATACTTGTAAGAATAATGTACTTATATTTGGTGGTAGCAGTTGTTAAATTGTTATGTAATTGTTGGTTTTACTTCAAAAGCCACATTATATACATTCCCACTCTCGAACATAGTTTAATCCCTGATTCTAATTTCATATGTTTTGTTCATTTTAATATGGTCTCAATGCTTACCTACGTAAGCAAGATATTATAGCTCAACCAATCAAACATTTCTTGAAAAATCTTTCATCCACTTTTTTCAACAACTTGTTTGAAATAAATTTGGTAAAGTGTTCGTGTACATTCTTCCATTAAAATGGCTCCAACTAGTGCAAGAATTCTTGATCCGAAGATTAACAAAGAACTCATGGCGGGAATGCAAGCCTCTTTTGCATTGTGCTACATTGATGGGGGCTTGAAGGGCACCCTCTACTAAAGAAATTTTAGAAAGTGTGTGTTCAGCACCAAAGAATAAGATGGGATTCAAGATACCGGAAACACTAGAATGCCCATCGGCCCCGAAGAAGAGGAGATTAACATCGAAAATCTGCTCTTCGAAACGAAGAGCATGCATTGAGTTCTTTGCTCCTCCTGAAGTAGAGGCTTTTTTTGCGCATGCATTTCAAAACAATTATCGACGTAAAATATTTTGATAGCACGGGTACACTTTCTATTTTCACTTGTAAATTACAGGGATGTCTCTCGAGTTTTTCTTTATTTTCATCCTCCTTTGAAAGAGATTTAGAAGTTTACATTTCGTAGACTCAATGCTTGCAGCTGAGCTAGTTTTTATTCTTTTTTAATCTAATGTATATTTTTATTTTCTAGTCGCATATTAGTGAGTGATTTTGAACCCTTATTCTCTCGTTCGTATGGAGAATGCAAGTTAAGTTTTTAACTACTGCACTTGGTTCGAATATTCCAAGAAAATTTTCAATAGCATTATAGTTTTCTGTCAAGCTCATGCTAAAAAAAACTATTATTTTATTAAGATGAACTTCAAAGTAATAAAATTGAGTATCGTCTATAAGATCGAACGATTGTTGTTTTATCAATAGTTATATTTAATGATATTGATATAACTTAAATTTTTTAAACTGTACAACATCTCAAGCGTCACAGTTCGATCAATCTCTCAATATTGCATTCTAAATAGGTGACTCGAAAATAAAATAAAAAGTAACGAAAAGATACTTGGGAAAAAATATGTTTAATTTCGTAAAATAACAAATCAATCATCTAAGAGATAATTAACCACGGGCAAAAACTTGTATGAGACGATCTCACAGGTTATATTTTGTGAGACGGATCTCTTATTTGAGTCATTCATGAAAAAATATTACTTTTTATGTTAAGAGTATTACTTTTTATTGTAAATATCAGTAAAGTTGACATGTCTCACAGATAAAAATTCATGAGACCGTATCATAAAAGACTTAGTCTTAACCATCTTATACACTGTATCGTATCATCGTGATGAATGTATTATAAAACTATGGGCAACTGCGAAAGTTATTTTGAAGTCAAATTATGTGGTTATTGTTGTGAAAAAGTAAAAATTTATGGTAAAAGTAAAAATCTCAAACTCTCAAAATTTACCAAACTACACACTTTATAATATTTTTCTCTCTATTCAATTGTGATTTTCTTCACAAATGAGAGATCTATTTATAGAGTTTCATTACACATAATCCAAAAATAAAATACATCATTACCTACATCATCACACACAAATTTCTAACTTTACAACTCTTATTTTCAACATTCAAATATTTAACTATTATTTTTTCTATATTAAAATATATTATTTCAACAGTTATTTATTTCTATAATAAAAATATAAGATAATTTATCATAAGGTAACATGTGGAAAGCTGACGGTCGCCGTCATGGACAACGGCGAAGCGCCGTCACGAGGTGTTGAGTCATTGGAAAACGTGGCTACCTGTTGGTCTGCTTGTCACTAAATGGTGGGACGCGTACTCCCCTTATCGTGGACTCAATCAATGTCATCTATTTCTAGCATTTTACCATATTATTATAATTAATTTACATATTAATATGATCTTTTTTTAAAAAAAAAATTCCTAAAGCACCACCTTATATTACTATTTTAACATATCAAGTATAAATTCTATGAGATAGATCTCAAATTCGATCGAACTCATATAAATATGAGTTAGATAAACTCATTTCATATATATAGACTCGTTAAACGGTATCACAAAAAAAAAATATTATTTAATAACTTAATACTCTTCTCTGCTTCTCGTTATATACTTTTTTTGCTTTCTAAATTGCCATATTTTCTAAAGCAAAAATTTATGTGAGATGGTCTCACAGATCGTATTTGTGGGACGAGTTTTTTATTTGGGTCAACCATGAAAAAGTACTACTTTTTATGCTAAGAGTATTACTTTTTATTGTGAATATGAGTAGGGTTGATCTGTCTCACAGATTATGATCCGTGAGACGGTCTCACATAAGACTCACTCATTTTTTAGGTGTCATGAAATGGTCCGTCCTCGTTCTAGAAATTATATAACAACATTAATTTTGTAACATATACATAGTAGTACAACAGTAATCATTACATGCACTATATTATTATTATTAAATTATCTGATCTTTTTATTTGTGTTTTTTATATATATAAAAAAAATACATTTGATATTTAAAAATACAAATGCGTGTGCATGCAGGACCAAAGGAGACTAGGGAACGTAAGTGCAACGGGAAACGAACGATCGAGTGACTTAATATGTGATGCGATCCTGGTGAAATGGGTGAGCCGGGTCGGGAGCTCCACCGGATCTGCTATCAATATAATGATAGGAATAAGAGCAATGAGATATATCTCCGTAATATGGCTTCAGCTGTAACCTGCACACAATGAAAGGAACTCGTGAATGGGCGCCGGAGGGGTGTCCGGCGTGACCACTCCGATGCTTAAGTCAGCAGGGTACTCAAGCAATAAAACCAATGTAGCCAAGTGATGGCTGTGTGATTGGTGTGAATGAATGAATGAATCCCCTTCAAATGTAAAGAGAAAACCTGGTATTTATAATATGAGGAGTAATGATGACCTCGTTCTCCGTGCTACCTAGCTACTAATTATAGTAGGACGGCTGAGCACACCCTATATTCTGACATGTCAACTCATCGGCACGGTGTCAGAGATGGGACAGTCGCCCACATCCTATTCTGCTAGTATACTCGAGTGCGGTGCTCATATCGAAGTGGCCGGGTAGAATGCCTCCCTGGAGATTTATACAAGAGCCCGGGCCTATGACTGCCCGGAGAGTCGAGCATGGGCTTGCACCTGCCCGGCTCCAGAAGAATCCACCTGCAGACTTACTCGGATTTGGGAATCCATTTGATATTCCGGGTCATCCATGACCCGGGCTCTTACAAGGGTATCATCACACATCCCTTAAATAGTCGGGCTAGAGTCATACTCGCTGTCCCGATCAGTCATGCTTGGATTCCCAAAGAGACAATCGATTTTGTTCTATAAAAACATCGGGGGCTTCATGTCTCCCAGAAATGAGATGAAATGCCGGAGTCTCGTGTCTCATGGACTTGAGATAAGATGCTGAGGCCTTTTGTCTCTCGGACTTACTGAATAACCAAGGTGCGGAGCCTTGGGCCGGGGAACAGGTCCCGGGACTTGGAATGGTCGAGGTGCGGAGCCCCGAGCCAGGGTGTAGTGCCCTGGGCTTATCAATAACCAAGGTGCGGAGCCTTGGGCCGGGGAGCATGTCCCGAGACTTGGGAATGGTCGAGGTGCGGAGCCCCGAGCCAGGGTGTAGTGCCCTGGGCTTATCAATAACCAAGGTGCGGAGCCTTGGGCCGGGGAGCAGGTCCCGGGACTTGGAATGGTCGAGGTGCGGAGCCCCGAGCCAGGGTGTAGTGCCCTGGGCTTATCAATAACCAAGGCGCGGAGCCTGGGCCTTCATGAATGGTCGAGGTACGGAGCCCCGAGCCAGGTTTGAGAACCCTGGGCTTATAAATAACCAAGGCGCGGAGCCTGGGCCTTCATGAATGGTCGAGGTACGGAGCCCCGAGCCAGGGTGTAGTGCCCTGGACTTAATAGATAACCAGGGTGCGGAGCCCTGGCCTTCATCAATGGTCGAGGTACGAAGCCCCGAGCCAGGTTTGAGAACCCTGGGCTTATAAATAACCAAGGCGCGGAGCCTGGACCTTCGTGAATGGTCGGGGTACGGAGCCCCGAGCCAGGGTACGGATCCCTGGACTTAATAGATAACCAGGGTGCGGAGCCCTGACCTTCATAAATGGTCGAGGTACGGAGCCCCGAGCCAGGTTTGAGAACCCTGGGCTTATAAATAACCAAGGCGCGGAGCCTGGGCCTTCATGAATGGTCGAGGTACGGAGCCCCGAGCCAGGGTGTAGTGCCCTGGGCTTATCAATAACCAAGGTGCGGAGCCTTGGGCCGGGGAGCAGGTCCCGGGACTTGGAATGGTCGAGGTGCGGAGCCCCGAGCCAGGGTGTAGTGCCCTGGACTTAATAGATAACCAGGGTGCGGAGCCCTGGCCTTCATCAATGGTCGAGGTACGAAGCCCCGAGCCAGGTTTGATAACCCTGGGCTTATAAATAACCAAGGCGCGGAGCCTGGGCCTTCATGAATGGTCGGGGTACGGAGCCCCGAGCCAGGGTACGGATCCCTGGACTTAATAGATAACCAGGGTGCGGAGCCCTGACCTTCATAAATGGTCGAGGTACGGAGCCCCGAGCCAGGGTACGGATCCCTGGACTTAATAGATAACCAGGGTGCGGAGCCCTGGCCTTCATCAATGGTCGAGGTACGAAGCCCCGAGCCAGGTTTGAGAACCCTGGGCTTATAAATAACCAAGGCGCGGAGCCTGGGCCTTCATGAATGGTCGGGGTACGGAGCCCCGAGCCAGGGTACGGATCCCTGGACTTAATATAATGTGCCGAATGCCGGGGCCTCATACCTCCCGGGCTCTGAATATGAGTGCCGGGGCCTAGTATCTCCCGGACTTAGAAGATTTTGTTTCTCCTGCTATATTAGTTTTATTAAAAACCAAATTACTAACCTGGAAATATTGAATCCAAATTCATTTTCGGTAGAGTGGAACTTCTCTGGTTGAGCTAAATTAGGTGACTAATATAGCTGTATGCTAATGAGTGCATAAAAAATGTTCTTCCATGCCAATCCGGGATAGCTGCTGAGCTTTGAGCCCATATAAAACCCACATAAAATTTGAGTGCCGAGCTGGTCGGACTTGTATGTTTGCCAAGCAGAGTTGGGCTTACTGAGTGCCGAGCAAGGTCGGACTTGCTTCGAATGGAAACCATATCTACGTCTTGAGCTCAAGTTTCCCACAGACGGCGCCAATGATGCGATCCTGGTGAAATGGGTGAGCCGGGTCGGGAGCTCCACCGGATCTGCTATCAATATAATGATGGGAATAAGAGCAATGAGATATATCTCCGTAATATGGCTTCAGCTGTAACCTGCACACAATGAAAGGAACTCGTGAATGGGCGCCGGAGGGGTGTCCGGCGTGACCACTCCGATGCTTAAGTCAGCAGGGTACTCAAGCAATAAAACCAATGTAGCCAAGTGATGGCTGTGTGATTGGTGTGAATGAATGAATGAATCCCCTTCAAATGTAAAGAGAAAACCTGGTATTTATAATATGAGGAGTAATGATGACCTCGTTCTCCGTGCTACCTAGCTACTAATTATAGTAGGACGGCTGAGCACACCCTATATTCTGACATGTCAACTCATCGGCACGGTGTCAGAGATGGGACAGTCGCCCACATCCTATTCTGCTAGTATACTCGAGTGCGGTGCTCATATCGAAGTGGCCGGGTAGAATGCCTCCCTGGAGATTTATACAAGAGCCCGGGCCTATGACTGCCCGGAGAGTCGAGCATGGGCTTGCACCTGCCCGGCTCCAGAAGAATCCACCTGCAGACTTACTCGGATTTGGGAATCCATTTGATATTCCGGGTCATCCATGACCCGGGCTCTTACAAGGGTATCAATATGTTTGAAGATTGAAAGAAAGACTTCAAGAAAATATATTAATTAAAGCTTTTTTAAGTTAATAGAGGATTATAAATTCATAATTACCTCCTCCGAATAATATATTCATTTAAAAATCAGAGAAAATATCAAATGACTTACTGTAAAAATTAAATTAAATTAAGTTTTTATAGTTTCGAAAGTTCCTAACTAAAAGTTAATGATATTAATGGAATCAATATCTTAATTTATTCAAATATTGAATATACTCGTTAATTTGCCCACGAGACTATTAGAGGAAAATTATATTTTAAGTCATGTAATTTATATTTTTTTTCATTTTTGAGATGTTAACAATAAATTTGTATTTTAAGTCTTGTAATTTATATATTTTATTTCAATTTTTTTCTTGGAAAAATATGAATTTGCATTTTAAGTCTTGCAACTTATTTCATTTTGTCTTTTTATCAGTGTAATTGCAATTGTAGCACTGTAATTTGCATGTTTTTTTTTTTTCATTTTTATCCAATTTTTAACTAGAATCCGACGATTCTCGTTCCAAATAATATTCTAAAAAATCACGACATATATGAAATATTCTTCCAAAATTAATCAATGTCAACATCCACGTCCACAAAAAATGACCAAACAAAAATTACAAATCACTAGACTTAAAAAGTAAATTAATTTTTAATAGTACCAGAAATGAAAACGCATACAAATTCTAAGACTAAAAATGAAAATTCAATATTAGAATAACCAAAAAAAAAATATAGATCCAAAATATAATTATCCCGACTATTACGTATCCTTAATTTGTTTATCCTATCTTGCTCCCAACATCTGTACTACAACATATTACGTGTTATGCAAGGATGGTGCATTCATTTTCTTCTGTCGTGTCCTTCGTCAAATAAAAAAAAAAGAGTCTACGTTCATCCAATCAAACAGAAATATAATATTCTTCCCCACAAACAAAGTAATCTCACCTAAACATTCTCCATCTCTCTCTATATATATATATATATATATATATATATATATATATATATATATATATACAATGTGTGTGCGTGTATATATAGCCAGCATTGCATGAAGTTTTAGAATATTGATCAAATACTTCTTCGAAGCTGAGTGTACTTTTTCTTACACAAACATTGTCCTTTGTAAAAATCTTGAAAACAGCCTTGAAATTGTGTGCGCGCAGTATGAAAGTGCAAACTGCAGGTAAAAGAGATGAGCAATATCAAGGATTTGATCATGTGCATGGATTAATGGACTTGAACTCTTCTTGGTGGAGTTATGGCAGTGATCATGGCACCATTAACATCTTCGGCCCGGACCGTTCGACGAGTAAGTCGACCACCCTAGCTAGCTTCCTCGAGTAAATCTAGATATGTCGCGTGTAATTAAACAGTACATTATCATATCAGAAGAACTAAAATCTCTATGAATGTCTTTTTCTAAATTTTTTAAACAAAGATGGATTTTTTTTTTTTTTGGCAATTGTGGACGAGCCTCGCGCAATTCAATTCTTGGATCACAGGGGAAATTTTTTTTTTATTGTCAGTGTGCAGGGAAGAAAATGTTGAAGCGATGGTGCCGGCTCGCGCGATGGGAGAAATTTTAATGCAAGAAATACCACGAAATCATGTTAATGGCGGCGGTAATCCGACAAGTGTTGGTAGTTTGTTTCCGAAGATGATCTCCGATGATCATATGTTCTCCAGCTATTCATTTTCTCGTGAGGAGCCTGTTTATGTGAATGCCAAACAGTATCACGGGATACTCAGGCGAAGACGGCTGCGTGCAAAGGCTGCCCTGGAAAACAAAACGACTGATTCGGTTAGAAAGGTTTGTCATATTAATATTTCTTTTAAAAACTTTGGAAAATTTATTTTTTCGATTTCAATTTAATACATATGGCAATTTAAGCCATGATTAACCACAAATAATTATTAGGGAAAATATGCTTTAAAAAGTGTTCCCAAAATATTTTTGAAGCTAGTCTCTTAATATTAGGGTTGTCAATCAAAATGGTTTATCGATCCCGAGAAATTTGATTTATAACCGAAAAATCTAGCCCGATGAAACCTGGTTTCTTTTTTTTTTTTTTTTTGAATTCCTAAACTAAGGGGTGAGGGATCGAACCCATGCCATTTGCATGGGGATCGAAAAACCTGGTTTCTAATCAGGTGTTTTTTTTTTCCTTTTCGATAATGATTAAGGTGGAGACTTTAGTCTAACTATCTAAAAAATAGTTCAAGAAAGAAAGATTATTCAATTTTATATATACAAATATCAAATATTTAATTTAATCGACGTGAGATATGTAACAGACTTGAGCTTTGATTTATAAGATATTATCGGATGCTTCATAAAACAGTTCAATACATAACGATGAACTTGAGCACTATTATTAAATTAAGATTAGGACTTGAATCTAACTATTTCCTTGAGCTAGTTATTCAGTCTATTTATTCAAAGAATTTAATTTTCTAGTCTTGTTTTCTATTTTTTACGTACTTTAGTTGTAACCTAAAAGTAATAAATGTAAATAAAAAAATAATTAAGCTTACCCAAACCAATCGGGAAGCTAACTTTTTTTTTTGTTATTTAAAATTAATAAAAGTAAAATAAACCTATGTTGAGACTAAATGATTTTTATTTAAATTTAACGCTTAAATTTCTAATCAATTATGTTGTTTAATCACTAATTTATTAAGCTTCGTTTTATTTAAAAAATAATGAGTATTGTGAGGGATTTTTTGGGAAAAATTTGGTATAACGAGAGCAAAATAGTTACCACTTAGTTATAAAAAAAGTTAATACCCATGTCTATATATATATATATATATATATATATATATATTTTTCCATCGAAAATTCTCATTCACCCCTCTATTTAGCAAAAAGTTTTAACAAAAATGTGAAATCACAAATGATTCAAATTAATTCTTGTTAGATCAATAATTAAGCAAAAAATTATAGTTGTTTGCTAAGATACCATTTTAATTTTTATATTCGTGGAAGTAAAGAGTGCATCTACTTGATGTTAATAGGTCAGGCTGTTAGACTTATGAGTCCGGAGAAGTTTGTGTCTATCTACTGATCATTCTCATATCTCTTACAGATCAATTTGATCATTTCCTTACATTCGGTCTTGTCCCTAATAGAGATATTATTTTCCGTTAAGATCTATGTTACTTTTTAACAGTCCACCTAGCCAACAAGATGAAACGACACTACGTCAGTATCTTGACGCTCGATAACTTCTTAGGAGGTCACTCATTCTAGTGCTACTCTCACTCGTGCATTTTTAACCAAAACATTTTTCCCTTAAAAAATGTAGAAATATGTTTATTGAGATATTTAAACTCATTACCTCATTTTGATATCAATTGTTAGGATCAAGCGTTTATCACTAGCTCGAAAAACTATAGTTTTTGGCCAATTTGCAACTTCATTTTTTTTATATTTGTGGTAGTACATAGTGCACCTACTTAGATGTTAATGGGTCTGGCTGTGAGGCCCATGAGTCCGGAAAGATACATGTCTATCCGCTGATGTTGTCTCATGTTCCTTAGAGATTCGTCGGTCGTGTCTGCAGCAGAGATGGTATTATACGTTAAGATCTGACGTCATTATTTTTTGACACACCTAGTCAACAAGATCAACTGGCACAGCTTCAGCGGCTTGACGCATAAAAAATGTTTAAGATATCACTTATCTCATTACTACTCTCGATTATACACGCCTAACCCAACAATTTTTTACCTAACAAATGTAGCATAATGTACTAGTAAAAAATTTCTCTATATTTAAAAGTATTGTGTGCATATATTTTAGGTTAAATAGAATTTGGTGAGAAACTTGCATGCACTTTATAAGCGTGTAAAAATATCTAGTTCAATTTTAAATTACCCTTTTCTAATGTTGCATCGAATTGTTTTTTCCAATTTGTCAGCCATATCTTCATGAATCTCGGCATTTGCACGCCGTGAAAAGAGCTCGAGGGTGCGGGGGTCGATTTATTAACACCAAGAACTATGATACCTCAGATAAACCTAAAGGTTCAACAGGCAACTGATACTTCACTTGAGAATGATGTTCCCGACTAGTCGTTCCGGCGTCCTTGAATCGTCGTCATGAATGAAAAGAGGTGTTGATACGAAAAATTAAGGATCTGAAACTAGTATATATATATATATATATATTCGAATTCACTTGCCATATATGTAGTCCATAATGAACTCGGAAAACTAGCAAAGAACATGTCATGGGTTATTACTTGACTCAATCATGTACAGGCTGCTAGTTTCCAATGGTGTGCTCTTTTTATTTGCTATTTACGAATTGATAGTATATTAAATTGATGAAATTAATTCTATCTTTTAAAGATTGGATTCTAATTTGGTGCATTCGTGGGAAAAATCTCCAAAAAAATAAGAGGGATTGATGCTATTTTTGTCAGGTTTGTTTTTCTGTGTAATTCGACTAAAATTAGGTCATAGTCTTATATGTTTCATTTTTTTTTTTGAAGATTTTAGTTTTTTTTTTGTGTTATTTAAAATGCTGATGTGACATTATATACATGAGCTCCACATCAGCATTTGGTTGGACCATGCGCATTGACATCACATAGTTAATACGACGTCTCAAAAAGGACCACAATTGTACAAAATAAAAAAAAATAACGAACTAATACTGAAATTTGAAGGTTAAACGATTAAAACCACAAATTTGATCAAAACAAATGTGAGGGACTCACTATACCTGTCATGCTTTTCGTTTTAATTCAAGAAAATTAAAGTAGGAATGCACTGATGAAAAATAATAAACATGAAAACCAAGCATAGATTCGTTTGGTAAATTAAGCTTTATAAAATACCGCATCGTTAAGAAAATTTGTAAGAGTATAGATTCGAATAATTTTGTTTGGTTGCTTGCGGGATATCTTCACCCAGATTTGTGATAATATATTTATTTGCTCGATAGGTCTCTTGCGAAACGAGTTAATCTAATACAACAAAATATGGTTCTCCATGACCCGCCCATTCATTAACTTACGGTCCATTAATTAGCGTCCAGTAATTTACGACACAATATAACGGATTTGGTCGCTCTTTTATCTTCAATAATCGCAGCATTACGGTCCTTACGGTTTATTTCATCCTACCTATGCGGGTACTGCCCCATGATAGGATCGATGGCCAAGATTTGTCCATGCATATGTAGGACCCACTTTTTTTTTTGAAATTGTATGTTTGACAAGATCTTGGCCATCCATCCTCTCATGGAGGCAATGCCCACATGGGTAGGATATCATTAACCGGTCCTTACTCAGTCGCTCTGGCAGCGGCATTAATGACTTTGGTGATTGAGCGGGCGGCGCCACCGGGGACGAGCTTCTCTGGACAGCAGAAACCTCTGCAAAATGGCTGAAAACATCATGATCGTGTTTGATTTCGACATGGTTCGAGAATTCGTTTGTAGTACTAATTTAGAAATCAACTATAAATTTGGAAAAAAAATTTATTTGAGTAAGGCTATCCTATTTTCATGTTACTCAACACTAAATTATGAAAGAGTATGTTTCTTGTGAGACGGTCTCACGAATCTTTATCTGTGAAACTGGTCAACCCTACCGATATTCACAATTAAAAGTATTACTCTTAGCATGAAAAATAATAATTTTATCATAAAAAATAATACTTTTTCATGGATGACCCAAATAACCGATATTCACAATAAAAAGTAATATTCTTAGCATAAAAAGTAATAATTTTTCGTGGATGACTTAAATAAGAGATCCGTCGCAACAAATACGACCCGTAAGACCATCCCACACAAATTTTTGTCATTACGAAGAAGAAAAAAAAATTAGAGTTTCCTTGAGTCAAAATGATGGTAAAATTGTGAGCAAGTTGTTATACAAATATAATTACACATATTTAATTTCTGCTCACTTTAATCTTTAATAACAAAACTCATATGAGACGGTTTCACAAATAAATTTTATAAGATGAATATTATATTTGGATCGCTCTTACAAAAATATTATTTTTTATTCTAAATTTAAGTCAGTCTCACAAAAAAAATCCGTGAGAGACATACTCCTCTTTAATTACCTTTTTGTATGAATTTTAATTTAGATGGGGCGGGTAGACAAGAGAGAGACAATGCACGATACAAGGGTCATGATACATGTCCAATAAAGGAGAGCCCAATCCCGCTCCCAAGTATAAATCCCCTTTGCTTTGCTTTTCTTTACTTTTTTTTGCCCTTAGAAAAAAATATTAATTACCCTTTTTTCTTTATGGGCCATGTAGAATAAAGTGTGGTGGAGTCAAGGCATCTCAAAAAGGCTTAGTGAAAGTACATATTTTTTCTCCAATTTTATATTTTAAATATTGTCACCACTTAATATGATGTCATTAATCATGGAAAAATTGTTGTTTTCAAGCCCATCTACATGCTAGAAATTGTATTTTTATCCTTGTACTCATATCATCAATTTATAAATAGAAAATTGGGTATGGAATATATTTTATCGTAAAATTTAGATTTTATCCCTGATCCGAATATATTTTTGTATTACATTTAAATTTCTCATCTTTATTGAAATTAATCGGTTTATCGATCTTTTTTCGTGGTTGGAAGTACAGACAACACGGGATTATATTGGTATATGCAACCTTTACTCATCTGGGATGTTGGAGATGGACCATAAGGAGTTGGAGTATGTTTAATCATTTATGTCTTATGAAATTTCTTGGTATATGATATGACTTGCCTTATTAGTCAATCCTTTACTCATCCTGGTTTCTTAGTTTTCAATTTAAATTGTCTTGTTTGGTTAAACTTCGGCTCGATTTTGTTGACTAAATACAAATACGCGCGGTGTGTTTCGATTTAATCCATGAACTAGATCACTAGAATCATCAAATTTAAGGATGATAATTGGCCAGTTCAAACTCTGTCTCATATTAAACTCAGTACTTTCGAGACAGAGTAAACCCAGTAAAGAAGGTCGGAGACGGCTCTGTGGTTTAAATCGATCCCTCCATTCGTTATATGTTTATATATAAATATATATATATATATATATATATATATATATATATTAGTGATATAATCATAATTTTTTATATGTAATAATAAATATTTTTTTTATAATATTATAGAATTGAAACAATTTTATTATATCATGATATATTAATATGAAAATATATAATTATAATTTTATTATTATTTATTAATATAATAAAATTGATAGATTTTAAATTGTGATAATATTTTTTCTTTAATATTATCAATATAAATTTTAAAAGTAACTTTAATGATTTATTAATTTGTTAGTTTATTTTATACTGAATAAAATATAAAAACAATATAATTTTGACGAGTCTAACCAAAGTGAAAGTGAAATTGGAAAGGTTCTGGATTCAGCGAGACTAATTGCCATCCTTAATCATATCAAAGTGAGTAAAGTGAGTAAGTCTCTTCTGAAACGATCTCACGGATCTTTATCTGTGAGACGAGTCAACCCTAACGATATTCAAAATAAAAAGTAATACTCTTAGCATAAAATGTAATACTTTTTTATTTTTTCATGAATGATCTATATAGAAAATCTGTCTCACAAAATTGATCCGTAAGACCGTATCACGAGAGTTTTTGTGTATCAAAGTAGTGTAGAAAATCTTCTTATATGTTAAGTTTAACAACTGCTATTTTGAATCAATATTAATATGCTTGATTTATTTTGTATACCTCAAAAATACTGCACAATCTTATATAATAAGTGAATTTAATAATACTTATGCAGTACAATTGAGACCGGTCTCAACATTTAATTTACACATTTCCCCGAAGCGTTTTACTTTTGAGCACAAGTGGTTTTTGGAAGAGGATTTTACAACCATTGTTACTAATAGTTGGGAAGATTCTCAAGGAGATTATTCTCTACCACAGCGACTATACAGATGCAGCAGAACACTTTCTACTTGGGCAGGGACTAAATTTGATCATATTGGTCGAACATTACGTGAGCTGCATAAGGAGCTGGATAGTTTAATAACTTCTGACCACATTCAAAATAATCATGATCGTATCGATGAGATGGAGAGAAGGATTGAACGACTATCGGACCAGGAAGAACTACATTGGAATCAACGTGCTCGGGTTAATTGGAATTCCACACTTATTACTCTTATCCCAAAAATTCAAGAACCACTGTCATTAAAGGATTTTCGTCCTATCAACCTGTGCAATACATGTTATAAAATCGTGTCTCGAGCTATCACAAATAGATTCAGACCTGTCTTGGATAAGGTTATTGATCATTTTCAAAGTGCGTTCATTCCCGGTAGACTTATTCTTGATAATGTTATTGTGGGCTTTGAATGTATGCATTGGATTCGTTCTAATCGACAGGCTAAGACAGGCTATGCAGCTCTCAAATTGGATATGAGTAAAGCTTACGATAGGGTAGAATGGATTTTCTTGCAGAATATAATGATTAAATTGGGGTTTGCAGAACAATGGGTCAAGCTAATCATGAGATGTGTAACTTCTGTGACTTACTCTTTTCGTATTAATCACTCTATATTTGGTATGCTCAAACCATCCAGGGGTTTGAGACAAGGGGATCCCCTCTCTCCATATTTATTTGTGTTATGTGCTCAAGGTTTGTCGCACATCTTCGCTAAGGCAGTGGAGCGAAATTTAATTCGGGGAGTTAGAATTGCAAATACATGTCCTGTAATCTCTCATTTATTTTTTGCAGACGATAGTCTGATATTCTTCAAGGCAACTCGTGAGGACAGTATACAAGTTCGGAACTGTCTTAATCTGTATGAGAAAGCATCCGGCCAAGTGGTAAATTTTGATAAATCTGCTCTTACTTTTAGTCCAAGCACATGTTCACACACAATAACTGATATTATGGAAGTTATGGCTGTACCCATGGTGCACGGCCATGATATTTATTTGGGACTACCGACATTCTCAGTGCGCCGGAAACGATTACAATTTGGTTATTTGAGAGAACGGGTTGAGCAAAAAATTAAATCCTGGAGCAATCGATTTTTTTCTACGGGAGGAAGAGAGGTGCTTATAAAATCAATTTTGCAAGCTATTCCTTCCTATGCGATGTCATGCTTCAAAATACCAGTTTCTATTTGTAAGGCAGTGGAACAAATTTGTGCACGATTTTTGTGGAAAGATGCTAGTGGTAATAAGGGCATGCATTGGATGAATTGGAAAAATTTATGTAAACCCAAGAGTGTGGGAGGTATGGGCTTTCGAAGTTTGGTAGCTTTCAACAAGTCCTTGTTAGCAAAACAAATTTGGAGAGTTATTCAGTCACCCAATTCTTTGGTGGCCCGAGTTCTCAAAGGTAGGTATTTTAAAAATTCAGATATTATGCAGGCAGGAATGGGCTCAAATCCATCATATGTTTGGCGATCGATGTTGTGGAGTAGAGATATTATTCAGAGGGGATTGTGTTGGCGAGTAGGGAATGGTCAGAGTATTCGGGCATTTGCAGACCCTTGGATCCCAACGATTCCATCCTTTCATAGCAGTTTACATCATTCTAGAGACAATCAACTTCGAGTGTCGCACTTTATTTCTGGAACGGGGACATGGAACGAGTTTATGGTGAGGCAATGCTTTCCTATACATGAGATTGATGATATCCTCAATATTCCGCTTAACAGACAGGGCTGTGATGATATAAGATTTTGGTCTGGGAGCAAGAATGGAAAATATTCAGTTAAAGATGGGTATCATTTGGAGACTGGAAGCTGGGAAACTCCACCTTTTAATACTCGGCAGCCTCTTGGCAATTGGTGGAAGAAGATTTGGAAACTCAGATTACCACCGAAAGTTCGTATATTTATGTGGAAAGCTTCCAGAGACATTATTCCGACTGAGGTTAATTTACTCTCTCATCATATTCCAACTCATGCATCATGCTCGCTGTGCAATTTTCATTATGCAAATACTAGCCATTGTCTTCTTTTTTGTTTGGCTATTAAGGATGTTTGGAAAAATACTTCATTTTGGTACTGTCTGAAAAAACATCGTGATGCTTCCTTTCTTGATTGTGCTTTATATGTGTCAAAGAGATTTAACCAGGAGGAATTCGAATTGTTTGTGACACTTTGCTGGGCGATCTGGCGTGAAACTTGTATTCGTAAGCACGATGCCGAGGGTAAGAGCATGAAATTTAGAGTGGATTGGGTTTATGCATTTCTAGATTCGGTTCGCAACTCTAGATTAAAGTGTGATGTATCAGTGATTGCTCCACAAATCTCAGCAGACCATTTATGGAAGCCGCCTCTCCCTAACTTATTTCGACTAGATGTGGATGCGGGATTTGATACCAGGCGTAACAAATTCAGTGTTGGAGCGATAATTAGAGACTCACGAGGAGTGACAATAGGTGCCCATGCTCTTATCATATGTAATCCGGGTAGTGTCCTTGCAGCTGAAATTTTTGCTATTCGTTGTGGTATGGATCTTTGTCTCCAGGTGGGAGTTTTTTCTGTTTGTATCTATTCTGACTCAAAGGAGACGATTCGAGTAGTTCTCAATCCTGACCTGGACTCTGGCCCTTTGGGTGTCTTGGCTATTGAAGCTAATTCTATGTTCCGAGATAATCATTTTGTGTCGATCAAACACATGCATCGTTCGGCCAATAATGTGGCACATTTTCTTGCTCATAGAGCTTTCAATAACTTTTCTGATGAAATTTGGCTAGATGGAAATATTCCATCTTGGCTTTCTTGTATTGTAAATCGGGATTTACCTACTTAATATAATGAATGTTTATTTTTCAAAAAAAAATAATACTAATAAAATATAAAACACATAATAATAAATAAATAATAAAGTCTGGCAAAAAAGGAGGGGTGGTGAAATGATTAGATCTTTTGATTTTTGAAAGTGATGTCAATCATAACAATACACAAAGTACATCTACTATTTCTCAGTTTCCTTTAATTAAATAATATACAAATCTAAAAATTAATTAATTAACTAACTAAATCCCTGATCCCTCCAAAGAATCAAACCTTAAGAGCAACTCCAATCTTTGCTCTATAATGGAGTTGCTCCATTGTGGAGCAAGGTTTTTCACTCCAATCCAGCACCAAAAATGGTGCTGGACTGGAGTTCCCCCATATACCACTCTACATGTGGCGCAGCACAAATCTCTTTTTTTTATTATTTGTTTTTTAATAATTATAAATATTTAATATTTTATTATATATTAATTATATAATTAATATTTTTATTTTTTAAATTTTTAAAATAATTTTTTCTTGAAACTTAAATATTAATTTAAATTTTTTTAAAACTTTTTTAAAATAATTAATCGATTTTGTAATAAATAATGAAATAATATAATTATATCTATTATGTATAATTGTGTAATGGAATTATAAATAGTTATTATTGAATTAAAATTAATATTATAAGAATATTTTGAGAATATTCTTTTTTAGTGTAGAATGTAGTGTAGATAGGTTAGAGATGAATTTAGTGTTACACTATTGTAGTGCAGAATATAGTGCAGAATGTAGTGCAGTGGGTTGGAGATGGTCTAATCGCCTCATAATGCCTACTTTTTTTTTTTAAAATTCGTCTTACTTAAAATAAAATACTATACAGACATGTAAGAAATGAATTTGAAATATATGTTCTTACTTCTTTAAACAAAAAAATACATTTAAATATATTTGAAATTTATGGATCACATAAATTTATGAACAATTATTGTTTCGTAACATTATTTTTGGAGCTATTATTGTTTCTTAAGGTTGCGTTTGGTTTGGAGGATAAAATAAACTAATGATTAGTAAGTAAATGATAAAGAAAATGATTGTTATAGGAACGTAATATATGGTGTTATGTTTGGTATGATTTTTAAGTGTAGGATAATTTTGAATTTTTTGATGAAATGACAAAATTACCCTTTCTTCTTTTTTTCCTTCTTCCACTCCGGCGGCAGCGGCGGCGATGGCCGCCGGCCGGCCTGAAGTTATCGGTCAGCGGCTGATTCTGGGCGGCAACCGACGGCGGTCGTCGGTCGGAGGCGCCGGTCGGCCGTTGGTTGCGACGGCGGTCGGTGGTCGGCCGGCGGTTGCGGCGGCAGTCGGCCGGCGGCGGCGGTAGGTGGTCGGCGGCGGCGGTCGTGGCGGGAAGTGGTGGTGAGTTTGAATATAGCAGAAAGGTAAAATTGGAAAAATAGGAAGGATTAAGAGTTGGATAAATAATCCTAGGGGGTGAGGAGTTATTATTTTAACCCACATAATATAACATAATCATTCATATGAGGTATTGACTTGATTAAATAATCACGCGTACCAAATGAGTGATAAGGTGGGTTAAAAAAAATAAACTCACCTTATCACCCCTACCAAACGCAGCGTAACATTATTAATCCTCTCAAATGTTGATAATGTTTAGTTAAATCACTTGTTTCGATCGCTCTTCCATCATATAATTTATATCGATGCCTCGTTAATTTTACTCGATAAATGCTGACATGTTAAACATTACATAAATTCAAATATTATCCAAGTCACACATCCCATTTATATTCCAAAATGTTAGGTCATTGTCCTCACACATCCTCATTTACATAATTAATTAATATCTAAATTATTTGAACAATCATAATTAATACAGTATCAAAACCGTGCTTTAATCATATGAGAAATTCCAGAGCATATTGTTAACATACTAACGTGGGTGTAATGATTGTTTATATTTAAGCAAATACACTTTGATTAATTAATAAACTTAGGTGTTTTGGGAAACCAAACCAGACATGGAGAAATAATATTAGCAACGGCGACGAAAAATAGACATTAGATTGTCCCCATTGTCGTAATATGTTGCAAATTTTAATCGAACTTAATATTGGAGTAAGAGTGGATCTCATATGAGACCGTCTCACGGATATTAATACGTGAGGCATGTCAACCTTACAGATACTAACAATAAAAAATAATATTTTTAGTATAAAAAGTGATATTTTTTCATTGATGAACCAAATAAGATATTTGTCTCACAAATACGACACGTGAGACCGTATCGCACAAGTTTTTGCATTGGAGTAATATTATTTTTTTTTTACATGAACTATTTATAAATTAGAACATTAATTATTTTAAATAGTATATTTGATATATATTAATCATTGTACATGACTTAAGTAGGGTTTTTTATTATTAATTTATAAAAATGTATTTTAATAATAATTTGAGTGGAAATGTTTATCGCTAATACAGCAAAACTTCGAAGATAAAAACGAACGCTGCCAGCGGACATTGCATATGTGTCACCCTGGACTACAGGCAGCGAGACAGCATATGCGGCTCAGTTTTATCATCTTTTCCGTCCTCAAAACTTTCACAGTTATTTGCTTACTATTTATTTATTTTTTTTTTACACTTTTTCAATCCAAAATTTTTTCGGTCAATTTATTTAAATTTTCTCTATATTCAAAATTTATTCTTCCAAATGACTATTATCGATGTAGTTTTATGTTTTGGTGGTCATGTTATTGTCAAGAATGGATCGGTCGAATAAAGTATTTTTTTTTATTAGACCTATACGAGTATTGTGATCTATTACTTTGTTGGAGTTTGCTCAAGTTGTGCATAAAATGTTAGCAATCGATCCAATGATGTTTCCTATAAAATTTTCAAAAAAATATTCATTTATGGAGAGATCAACTTGACATGAAATTCAAGTGAATCTTGTTGATGATAACACTTTAGAGTTTGCAATGCAATGTCCCAATACACATACGTTGCATTTATACGTGAAAACAAATCCAATTGATCAATGTGTTGGTTTTGATGAACATTAATCATACGTTCCATACATGTTCGAGTCAGGGTTCAATAACCAACCCGATATTTCTACATATGTGGCTTTTCATGAGCTGGAAGCATATGTTGCACACAGGGACGGATCCAGGAATAAGAGTTGGGGGGCTTGAACTCAATATGATAAGTTATATATTATTAAAAAAAATTTACATTAGATGAATTAACATCATTCAGGAAAAGAAAACAATAGAAACAATATGCCTTATTTGTTGAAGGCGAATACTCCAACCAATAAAATTTCTGAAACCATTTTTTCTGAAAACGACGATTCTGGCTTCAAAATTTTGTACCTGGATACTCCAACATATCTGGTTGATAAGGCCCCATATTTAGATATGAACGTCTTAATACATCTCGTACATTAACATGATATTCACATATCTGTTTTCATTTTCCCGGATCTCGTTCAATAAAAGTAGACGAAGACTGATGATCGTCTCTAGGAGAGGAACATGAAGGAATTTGGATATTGGGAAATAGAAAGACTTTCACTGGATTGATGTTGCATTGTAAGGACCGTAGGAATTGAAGTATCTTCACTAGCTTGACGATCTCTCTTCTTAAAGAAAGAGGATATCAATATTTTTCCTTTCTTTGCAGCAGATTGATGTTCCATTTTGAAATAGTTCAAGTTATAATCCTAAACAAAAATAAAATAATTATTAAACAAATAAACAAGTAATAGTCAATCAACAACTCAACAACAAATAATCAAGAAACCACAAATCACGCACAGAGAAGCTATAAAAAACAAAATAAAAAATGTCTAGCCGATTCTTACCTAGATTCTTGCCTTGCCGATGAGCAATTCGATTTCTTCGGGAGTCCGCAATTCTATTCTGTCGCTAAAGGGCATGGGAGACAAATTTTGTAGAATTGAGGTGGGGCGGATCAGAGGATATGAGATGAATTTGGTCTCATCCTTGTAAATGGACGGGACTTGATTGGACTAAGACATTGATGTACAACGGTTTTTGAAACAACCGTCGCTATTAGCGACGGTTTTTCAAAAAACTGTCGCTAATAGCGATTGTTTGAATAAAAAACCGTCGCCGATCCTCATCGGCGACGGTTATACTAAAACCGTCGCAAATATTAGCGACGGTTGCTGAAAAACCGTCGCTAAAAAAAGTGGAGTAACTCCGTCTCTGGTTGCACACATCACTAAAGGATTGAGCAATATATATTGTGAGTATAAAAGTGGATCGTATGATTAATATATGACCGTTCCTTCTGAACTAAATCTAGAAATACATAATTTTGTAGCAACAATGCTGGCTTAGATATTAGAGCTCGTTGTCTGGATATGGCCACTAATGATGATGTTTGTAGGAGTGATACTGAATCGGAGATATCACATAGCGATTTTGAAGATGAAGAAGTGAATGTGGATGTAAATATGAATACACGTGCTAATCCCGATGAGGAAACATCATCTCGACAATCACATCGTGAAAAGTTGTAGAGGTAAGTCTTACCATTTCTTTCTAGCATATTTAAAATGCCATCATTTTTCAATAAATTTTTCGAGGAAGAACATCCTGATTCTGTCGGTGTACGTTCGCTACTATAATATGGAATATAATAAATACATGTCTGTCATCAGAGCACGAAATTATTGTTTTCCGACATCCGAAACAAGAATAATAATCATTTTAGTTTTTTAAAATCCGATATTGATCAGTTGAAATTCAAAAAAAATTTCAACATAAAATTTATAAATAATGAAAAAACAAATCTTTTGAACAAAACTAATGTGCGTGACGACGAAGTACCGATAACGACATCACATGAAAAATCTCACTTATTCTCAATTTACATAGCTTCAATGATCGAAAGTTTTTCGCACCTTTTGCACTTCATTTAGACATTTTTGATAAGTTTTTTGGTTTTTTGACCGATACTTTAGATTAAATATAAATAAAAAAAAATTTGATTTTTTTGTGATTTCAAACTATTCTGAAAAAAAATTACATTATTATATTTAAAAAAGTTTAAACAAAGAGAGAGTTGATTTACGATTAGCATCGATTCAAAAATCATATTTATGTTGATTAGCGTTAGATTGTTAAAATATAAGTACACTTTTTTGTATATATAAGTGTGTACCTATTTAATGACTCAACATCTAACAATTTGTGTTGAGTGTAATAATTGAATAATTGTTCATATTGATTTGAGTGATCGAAACATGATATTTAGTCTGTTGTATTATTTAAAAGATTTGAGTTACACAATTACCATCAATTATAACTTTTGATAAAAACAAAAGGCCTTTATTCTTACTGTCACGCCCCCGACCGGGATTAGTCGACATCGGCGTTATTCATCAATCAAACAATCGAAAAACAACCAGTCTGGTAGCACAGTATAAACCGAAACTAGTTTATTTCATAATTTCTCAAAAAGATACCAATGTTTTTATAATTGAAATAAATAATGCGGAAACTTCATACAAGGAATTTAAAATATGAAATTCGAAAATAACAAAGTATGACTACTAAAAATCTCGCGAATCACTAGCCCCAAAATTGTTCGGACCCCTCATCATCAACCTGTTCTTTGGATAAATCTGGGGAGAGGATAGTAAGGGGTAAGTATTTTGAGAAATACTCAGCAAGTGGTGGCCGTTCAAGCACAACATGTAAAATTTCGAAATACATAACTTTTCATGACATGACTTAAATCACATGCATAATGTCGAATAGACACTGAGATTCCTTTACTTTCTATGGTTTACATCTGATATCAGTCCCTAATTTTTACTCCTCTAAGGGAGTGATATCATATAGCGGTTATATCCCCACCGCGTAAGGGTCTGAAGGATCGTTTGTGCTAGCGCCTTCGAAGACATCTCGCACTCGACAATCTCCAACGAGCTTCAATAGCTCGTGTTCTAAGAATATTAACACAGATGAATTAAATCGAGTTTGGTTAAAACCAAGCGGAAGAAACTCGAAGTAATCCTTCGTGAAGAATATTGTTATATTAGAAAACATTTTAACTTATGTAAACTGACTACCTGAAGGAGACTAGATTAGTTTTTGCATTCTTCAGTTCAGTTACGATGACAACTGAACTGACGAATACTCTAACTGATCAAAACAGTTTGAAAGCAGTAGTTAATCAGTTAAATATACAAGATATGTTTATGGATGTTCGGAGACTTCAACTGCTCCTACGTCACCCCTTCTATCTCCACGGATAGGATCCACTAGAAGACTTTAATTTATACAACTACTTGTACAAACCCACTCAGCTAGGGCTTACCCGCTGCCTAAACTGAACTCCTAGCTACGATTGAAGGCAGCATCTTCCAGCCAACACTTCTTTAACGTCTATGTCTCAAAAACTACATACACAAGTTTAACGTCTTTGTACAAGACTGTTTTTGGGTGATGAGAGTGTTTGTGTGTGTTAGAACTGAACAAGGTTGTTCTCACACATTGAGGAAAATATGCTTCTAATTTAAGCAGATATATTTGTGAAGAGATCCCTCGACTGGGCTGAATGCTTCTCTCAAGCTGATATAACTTTGAAGCGTGCCCTTCTATCTTTTTCTTGGGTTATCTTATTGTTATGTTCTAGTGAGTCTTCACTGATCTCTTCCTTATATAGGCGGGAAAACTGATCGTACAGTGAGACTCAATTATTGTATCCGTCGCATTTGAATCGGCTTCTTGTACTTTGTGTCTCGACTTTTCGACTACCCTTCTGAAGCGTTTTGTCTTTAATGCTCTGATGCAACGTCCATTATTGTCTTTTGACTGTGTAATGGCTTTGTACCTTCACGTACAGCTGGAATCCACTTGAAAGAGTTTGTCTTCATCCATAACTGAAGGATTCTAACTGATGCTTTGAACTGGTCAGTTGAACTGATCTTTCAGTTGGGCTGGTGAAATCAGTTGACTCGTCAGTGGAACGGATTTCACACTTCGTTCTGTTGGACTGATCAGCTGGGTTTCTTCATCGGTTGAACACTCCTTCGGCTGGCCAGGCTTTTGAGGTTTTCCTGCTGAATCACCTATCAACTGGACAATCAGCTAGACTGCTCAATTGACGTAACCAGTTAGACTGATTCATTTTATGCGATCAGTTGGGTCTTCAGTTTTGCGATGTAAACATCTCGTGAGTGATCCTAGATGCTGCACACTAAGGTAGTTCATTAGTAACACAATTAACAAGTTTTGTTATCATCAAAATCAAGATTGCGAACTTGAAAAGTTCCAACATGGTCATATCATGGTTGAGAATCTCACCCATATCAAGTTGAATCATCACAGTATCAAAACATAACTCATGTAAAAATCGTAACCAGAAGGGGTAGAAGAAGAGTTTGCACTCGACCGAATTTTCACAAAAAAATGAAAATGCATGTACCAAAAATTACACATTTAAAACAAGCTCACTTACCTTAATTATTGATGAAAAACGTGAAAGAGTGGGGGGGGGGGGGGTTTCTTGCACTGGAATTTTCGAATTCCTTCACCGACTTTGGACTGCAGCAGCGCTTCGATACTCGGCAGAACCTCGAGAGCAAATCTCGAAAATTCCTAGGGAGACTAGAGAGAAACTCGAAAATATGGAGTGAATTTGATGTGTGATTTTCGAGTTCAAGGGCCCTCTTATTTATAGGAGTTGACTGCTATCCTGATCGTATATTATCATTGCGCTTGAATTTTGAATCAAAGTTAAATCTAGGATAATTATCAATCTTTTATCCATTATCTTGGGTGATATTTCGAAATCTACATCCCCCATCTATCGATTATTTCGAAATTATACACTAAATATAACCATGAATTCGAAATCTACAAATCATATTATCCTTTGCTTGATCTTTATCCCAGTATCTCAATATCATCTCAAATATTAGATCTTTATCTGCTAATCAGTTCGAAAATGTATACACGATATTATCTTAAATCTTGAGTTCAAAATATTGCACATGATAAAATTATCAACTCAACCTTTAGATAATATTGCAAATCTTATATCTTATAATGAGATAGATGCCCGACGATTGCGAAAGTCCTATTACCCTTAAATTACAAGATATTATCACGATTAAACTAAAATCTTGGATTTTTACACTTACCACTTGAAACCATAAAGTTAATATATAAATCTAATATAGAAATTCGAAATGTATTTATTTATCATAAAAAATTTCACTTCAATGCAATGCACTATTTGAAAATAATAATAATTTTGTTCAAGTTTAATTGAAGCTGACTAGAAGTTAATTGATAGATTGTGAAACATTTTGTTAGAGTGAGTGTTGAACTATTGATGTATTTAGCCATATTTTTCATAAACATTAACCAAAACACACTATACAATTAAAATACCAAGAAAAAAACATCCTTGACAAAATTCCTCGATAAATTCAATTTTATTCAATTCAGTCCCAACGGATATAAAATGAAATTAATTTTTGGAAATCAATAATTAAATTATATATAAAAAAAGTAATAATGAAAATCAAGTCGATTCTCTTCTGACTTGTAGTACACAGAATGATAACTGAGGCACGCTTGCAGCATTCTGAGACAGAAACAGTGTAATTGGTTCATGACTGCTCAATTCTCGTGAAGCTTTCACTATGCACAAACATGGCGTCTCCTCTTCTCTCTCTCTCTCTCACACACGCTCACACAGAGTGACAGAGCGGAAAAAGCATCTGATTCTGAGCATTCCTGAAAGCTATGATTACACCTATAAACATTGTACAATCCACCCTCCACCTGCGTTTTTTCTCTAGTCATAGGAAAGCTCCCTTCGTTCTTTTCCTACCTGCAAGATTTTGCTCAGCTTTTTTATCTTGTTTTTCCTTGATTTTTTTGGTTTTAGCATGTTTTGGATTTTTTTTGAGTGTACTCGACAGTCAGTTGAGTTTCTATAACGAGTTCTTGAAATTACTTTCTACCCTTTGTCAATCTGGCTACCCTCCAGCCTGTTGTGTGCGTTTTCACATAATATGGTAGGATCCAGCAGAAAGATTACTGCTTTTTTGGTAGATTTTGGGCCGAGTTAGGATATTTGGTTTTGTTGGTTTAGATCAAGGTATCATAAAAAAGTACATTTTACTACACAAGTTGTGGGGAAGGAAAGGTTCTTGCTTTCTATTTTCCTTCGTTTTCAAGATTTTGAGATGGGCCAGTTAGGAAAGGTGAAATGTGTTGGTGGGGTCGTCTACCTCAAGGCTTTTCGTGTTTCGCTTTACTAAAAATATGAAATGTCAGTGTCTTCATGTTGTTTGCTCTGTAACCTATCAGTGGATTCACAGCATAAATAGAAAGAAGCTCATGTTTTTATCAAATTCACGATAATATGAAGTTTTCATGACCTTTTTTTTGGCTTTGTGAGGATAAGAAAACATCTTTAGCTCCATCATTTTTCCCAAATTGCAAGTAACCCGAAAATGCAATTCTTGTGTTTTTCGAGTATTTTGCTTTTTGGGTTGCTCTCATCTTCTCAACTTGGATTTACTCAAGTGTTCAATGATGAAGAAACACTATTAGAAATTGGGAAAGAGCTTAAATTATCCGGTTGGAACGGAAATAACTCAGATTATTGCACGTGGCCTGGCATTTTTTGCAGCTCTAACAATTCCTTTGTTGAGAGGCTTGATCTTTCTAATCATGGGCTTCAAGGTAACGTGACTCTCATTTCTCAGCTTAAAGCGCTGAAGTGGCTTGATCTTTCATACAACAATTTCCAAGGCATGATTCCATCTGCTTTTGGGTATTTATCGGAGCTTGAGTTTCTTGATTTATCATTCAATAAGTTTGGAGGTTCAATTCCTCTAGAGTTGGGTAGGCTTAGAAATCTCAGGGAATTAAATCTATCCGATAACATGCTCATGGGTGTGATACCTGATGAGCTTGAGGGTTTAAAGAAGCTGCAGGATTTACAGCTGTTTTCAAATAGATTGAATGGTTCTATCCCATTGTGGGTAGGTAATCTTACCAATTTGAGAATCTTTGCTGCTTATGAAAATGAGTTTAGTGGTGTGATTCTTGACAAGTTAGGTTCGGTCTCTGAACTTCAGTTGCTTAATCTTCATTCAAACCAGCTTGAGGGGTCGATTCCTGGTAGCATTTTTGCAATGGCAAAACTTGAAACATTGGTTCTGACTCAGAATAGATTGAATGGGAGTATTCCTGAATCAATTGGGAAGTGTAGAAACCTTTCGAATATTCGGATTGGGAATAACAATTTGACCGGAGGCATTCCTAAGGAAATTGGAAATATCAGCGGCCTCACATATTTTGAAGCAGACAATAACAATCTTTCTGGGGAAATTGTGCCTGAGTTTTCGAGATGCTTGAATCTGTCCCTCCTTAATCTAGCCTCAAACGGGTTCACTGGAACCATCCCACCCGAGTTTGGCGAACTCAGTTACCTCCAGGAGTTGATTGTTTCTGGGAACAGTCTGTTTGGAGACATCCCAACTTCAATGCTTCGGGCCAAGAATCTGAACAAGCTTGACTTGAGTGATAATAGATTCAATGGCACCATACCGGAGACTATCTGTAGTATGTCAAGATTACAGTTCCTGCTTTTGGGTCAGAATTCAATAAGCGGTGAGATTCCACATGAGATTGGGAACTGCGTGAAACTAGTCGAATTGCATTTGGGTGGTAACAGTCTCACTGGAAGCATTCCACCCGAGATTGGCCATATCAAGAACTTGCAGATTGCTTTAAATTTGAGTTCCAACCATCTCCATGGCCAATTGCCTGAAGAACTTGGAAGACTAGACAAGCTAGTTTCATTAGATGTATCTGATAATCAACTGAGTGGAAGCATTCCAGCAGCATTGAAAGGCATGCTAAGTTTGATAGAGGTTAATTTTTCGAACAATCAATTCGGCGGCCAAATACCCTCCTTTGTTCCCTTTCAAAAAAGCCTGAATTCAAGCTTTCTTGGAAATAAAGGGCTCTGTGGTGAGCCTTTGAGTATTTCCTGTGAAGGTTTGAACGCTCAGGCTCGTGATGCTTACCACCACAAAGTGTCTTACAGAATAGTGTTAGTTGTCATTGGTTCGGGTTTGGCTGTTTTCGCATCTGTGACTGTAGTTGTATTGCTGTTTATGATGAGGGAGAGGCAAGAAAAAGCTGCAAAAGATTCAGGAACTGATGAAAATGAAACAAACACCGCGCCCGTGGTATTACTCGGAAATGTGTTTGCTGAGAACCTCAAGCAAGCTGTGGACTTTGAAGCAGTTGCCAAAGCAATTACGAAAGATATAAATAAGCTCTGTGTTGGTACATTTAGCACTGTATACAAAGCCGATATGCCATCCGGTATGATATTATCTGTTAGAAAACTTAAATCATTGGATAGAACCATAGTTCATCATCAGGGCAGGATGATCAGAGAAGTTGAAAAGATGAGTAAGCTCTGCCACGAAAATTTGATGAGGCCCATTGGGTTTGTGGTATTTGAAGAAGATGTTCTTTTATTACATCAGTACTTTCCGAATGGGACATTGGCTCAGTTTCTTCACGATTTTTCGAAGAAACCAGAATACAAACCTGATTGGTCTGCTAGAATTGCCATTGCCATTGGAGTGGCTGAAGGGCTGGCATTTCTCCATCATGTGGCCGTTATCCACCTTGATATTTCTTCAGGCAACGTAGTTCTGGATCATAATTTTAATCCATTAGTAAGTGAAGTTGAAATATCCAAGCTCCTTGACCCGTCTAGAGGGACCGCAAGTATCAGTGCTGTTGCAGGTTCATTTGGATATATTCCCCCAGGTAACCCCTCTATCTTGAATTTGAGCAGAACCAACATGAGGTCGTCCCTTAATTAACCTTGGGTTCGCTCCTGTCGTGATCTTATATCGACTCCTTAAGAATTTTTGGAGCATTTAATAAGTTTGCGAAATCCTAACCCTTGGAAGAGTGGTTTTTTGGATTTCTGCTCCACTTAAATTTCTGTGTTCAATTCCCTGCTAGAATGCTTTCTTGTCCTATTTCGACTTCCAAATAAAATATATTTATCCATAAAACACGACTGAACTTTGCCAATATAATTTTAATAAAATACTTTTAACCTTATTTAGCTTGCCTACAATCTTTTTAACTTTGTTCAACAGAATATGCATATACCATGCAAGTTACAGCGCCTGGCAACGTTTATAGCTATGGAGTTGTCCTGCTTGAGATCCTCACCACTCGACTTCCCGTGGAGGAGGATTTTGGCGAAGGGGTCGATCTGGTGAAGTGGGTTCATACTGCTCCCATACGAGGGGAGACCCCAGAGCAGATCCTGGACTCTCGGCTGAGCACTGTCTCATTTGGTTGGAGAAAAGAAATGCTGGCTGCTCTGAAAGTAGCTTTACTCTGCACAGATAGCACACCAGCAAAACGGCCCAAAATGAAGAAGGTTGTCGAAATGCTTAGTGAAATCTCTCAAAATTAGGTGGAGTGGATTTTTCTATTGATCATATACTACACTGAAGTATCTGGGCCACACCAGTTTACCGTGGACACGCATTTCACAAGCCCGCGAGTTTCTTGTAATGTTTGGGACATGCTCAAGGTTTGGCTGCATCCTCGGTCCCGGTTGCATGTAGAAGTTGATGATAAACCAAAGTTGCAATCTTTATAGATAGAAATGATGGAAGAGACGATCAGATGCAGAACAAATGCAAAGAGAGTGGTTCTCTTAGAGTTGTGAATTGGCCTCAAATGAGATGGATAAGAATTTGTTGGTTTCTGATATGTATGTATGATATGAATTAAAATGATATATGTTTGTATTATTTTAGATACAGCTAATTTATAAATGTGTCAACAAATTGGAGAACCATGAAAAAAACAATTGTGATAGTCTAGACTCCAATCTAGAAATGGTAAAAACTTGCTAAAATTCAGTACGTCGGAGGTACAACATCAAATTTGAAGTCAGCTTCACAAAGAAAGAATTGAATGAATTCAAGGGCAAGAATCCGAAATTTGAGCCAATCTTTGTTTCATTCCTTTGGAATAAGACATCTAATTCAAGTTCTTTATTGTCCTCTGCTCAAATTTTTTGTTCTTTATTTTGTAAAATTATTCCAGGAGCTTAAACTAGTGTTCATTGGCGACTTGAATCCACATGTACGGCAAAAGTAACATTATTAAATGTAAGGTTAGCTATCCCTCATGGAGCTCCGTGCATAAGAAGTTATTTTGGTGCATATTTTAAAATAAGTGGTACCAAAAATTAGGGGCGACTTCCTGAACAAAAAAAAGGCAAAAATCATCCCAATTCAATTCACCCCACGCAAAGAACGTTTAAAAGAACGAATTTAATAACTTAGTTTGATAAATTCTATTTTCTACTCAACTTTTAAGTTTTAACCCTCGAGCCTAATAAGTTTTGTACTGTAAAGATATATTACTTGAAAAGCCATTAATTTGCATTTTCAACCTATTATTGGTATGGCCGTATGGTTGATTTTTTAAAAAATATATATCATTTGTAAATTATAACTTTATTATGATGTAATTATTTTCCTCTATATTTTAATATACATTCATTTTTGTTCTTATCTTTTAAAAAAGAAATTTTATTGAAATAACTCTTGTATAAAAACTGTTTCAAATTTTCCCGTAAAAAGTGTGAGATCATTTGTTTTCCCAATTTACAAACAAAAATCTTCTCATTTTGTCACAGGTAATAATGAAAACATATGATCTCCACTTCCTCAACCTGTCCTCATGAAAGATCAGCAACACTTTTTCTAAGCATATCTTAGTAAATAATACCGATACATTTTTCTTTAAAAGAAGAAACAAAATAATTCACCGGCCATTGGTAACAGCCATGCGCCTCAAGCCTACATACAAAAAAATTAATGGGGATAAAAATAGCATCAAATGAACACAGTTGTCAAGTTTTGGCTCGCAGTTGATCATGATTTTGAGATTCCTCCATGTTCTCTCTCGACATGCTCCACGAGGGTTGCAGGATCACGAAATCCTTTACTACATTTGGGACAGACATCAAGCGTCGCCTTCATGACCCCATTCCTTTCATGGACTTTTTCCACATGATCTACTAGAGCTCCAACATTAGAGAATCTTAAATTACACCGTGGACACACTTCAACTTGCCCACTCACACTTCCATGTTGCCTCGTACTGCCATTGCTACTCTGGACTGCTCCATCTTTACTCATTACTTGATTGAATTCATTGCTCAATTTAGTTATTCCAGCTTCAGCTGTGGCTCGAACTGAAGAAGCTGCCTTGAGGAAACTTGTGGCCCATTTTGATGAAGAAGCGACCGGAGCTCGCTTGGGGTCCTCTTTTTGGCTTCTATTCAAAAATCCCATAAACTGAAACGAGGGTTCAGGTTTCTTGGGTCCAGGACACTTGTGGTCTGGTCCAAACCTATGTTTCAAGCAATGGTCGAGTGTACAATCTCTACATTTGATTGAGTTTGAGAAAGCTAGAATTTCTCTGCAGCCTGGTACTGGACATTTCCGTTTTTTGGTAGTGTTTTCATAGTTTGATGGGTCACACTCAATGTTTACATGTGATTCCCAAGTAATATTAGGATCTTCATTGTGGATCAAACGAACTCCTTTTGCACAGAGCGGGCAGATGACAACAGTAACATCGTGTTTGTTAGCTTTGGGACATTGGTGTCTGCCATAGCTCCGGTGCTCAAGACAGAACACCTGTGAAGATTTTGCAGGGGAATATAGAATATTGACGAGAACTGAATTTACGACAGTCATTGGTAGATGAGGTGAGTAATATAGGCGATTTAACATTAGCAATGACTATAGACCGTGTAGTCCGAACTATGATTAATTTAACCAGAACATTTAATGGCAGATAAGTAACATAGATGACCAAGGATAGAAATTAATGTAAGCATAGCTCCTCAACAAATATCATCGAGCGGTAAATTGGCGAGAAATTCCCATGTGATTGAGGAAATATCAGAACAGTACACATAGCATCAATATCACCATCAGGCTTTCTACAGAAAAAAAGTTCACCAGACCACAGAATCAACAGACTTCTTGAAGTATAAAGTACGTAGTAGCATCCACGGCTTCCACATAGCAGAAATTTGAGAATAATGAATAGCTAAATAATCATCATTTTTAGTTTAGAAGGAAAACCAAATTTGATTCCAGAATCTTCTCCACTACAAATGACAATGATATTGTAGGAGTAAGGTGTTAGTTCAATCAATATCCTATGTCTCATCATAAGAAAAATCAACTCTAACCAACTCTTAAAAATATGTGAAAAAAAGACTCACTGACCAAAGTACAACCACTGTAACAGGGACCAATGACACGTTGTTTCATTGGATTTCACACAGAAGTTTTTTAAAAAATAGAAGCTTGATCTTAATCGGTGGTCGCAAATGTTAATGTTGTCCAGATAGCTCTTTGAACAAATTTCAACTATTATGCCAGTAAAACTATTCAAACAATTAAGTGCAAGTATGAAGTATGCACCATCATCGCTATATGCCAATATAGTTTCGCAATTTTGTGTTCCAAGCTCGAAAATTACAACCCTTTCTTGATGGATTTGAAAACAAATCGCCCATGCCCATGCCCATGCCCATGCCCATGCCCATCAATTATCTCAATTTTTTATGATTGAGCCTGTTATATCCGGCCAAACCTGACAGCAATAATTCAGAACCTTCCACACATACTACGAGTCTGCAATCCTTATGCTCTAAAGTCTAAACAAACACTTTTGCACGGTCTAACCATAAATTCCCAATTACCACAAGTTTTCGAATTATAGGCACGTATCAGATCTCATCGGAGTCAACTACAAAGGCAAAAGGACAAAAAAAACAACACCCGATAATTCCGTTTAAAAATGGACAACCTTTTTCTAAAAGCTGATGCTGAAAAAACAAAAGAAATAAAAATCCAGGTTCTATAAAATTCTAAAGCATCAAACACAACAATACCGCAAATACATAAATCTACTGCTTCATCAAAATACATTAATAAGGATACAAAATCAGAAACATACCTGATTGCAACAATCGCATGTGAAAGGAAGGAAATCAATCTGGTGGCAGTCGTCAACGCTGCAGTGTTTCCCTAAATTTGGGAATGCCGGAGTCCCCATGATTCAAAACAAAGAATCTTGTTCCGGTGAAAAAAAAAAGAAAAGAATTTGATATGATAAATCAATTGAAAAGGCGATACAATCTCGAAATTCGTGACGTATTCCCTGGATTCGTGCCGGCAACGGCGAAATCGGGGCTAGATTTTTCTACCCCAATTGCGCATTTGGACAGAGAAAATGCAGTGAAAAAGACAACGCGGAATTTGAAACTTTGACGCCAAATAAATATAATAATAGTAATTGAATAAATAAATAAATAAATAAAGTACATAAATTTTATGTTTATTAAGTTCGATCTTTAAAAATGATTTTAAAATCCGAAAAAAAATATTTAAATAATTCAAATAAAATAATCAAAAGTTTCTTAATTTTTAAAAAATTAAACCATATTCACATATAAATATTATATTTTTTATTTAACCTACGAATTCGTCAATTATGAGTCGGATCGTTTTAACCATTCAAGTCATGGATGTTTAGTGAGGATCTTCGTACATGGTGAATAACCAAATTCTAATTAAAATGAAATCTTTAGGATAAATCAATGCAATTTAAGAGAAAACAATGAAAGGACATCAAGTTAAATCTTGGATTTCAAATTGAGAGATCAAGAATTCTCACTATTTCTTAGATTCATGGACCCAATTCAGTTCAGTGAGGTCTTTCATACACAATTTTTTCCACCAAGAACATTTTTTAAAATTAATTGACCCCCGAATTTTGAGTATAATACTTTCACGCAATTCGCACTGTTCAACAAGCAATCGATATTTCACGACCAATGATATAATACTCTTTGTAGTAGCGGTCCTTATATATTGTATTAACAATCGAAATATGGTCGAAAGAAAGAATCTCTATTTGAGAGACTTCTTCCTATACCTATGAATTCCATTGGACCCAAAAATCACACATTGAGAAGAATCAGTAGGGTCTTCCAATATCAATAGGTTGATTGTTTCGCTTATGTATCTTCCAAAAGGAAAAAAGATCTCTGAGAGTTGTTTCCTGAATCCGAAAGAGAGTACTTGGGCCTCCCAATAACTAAAAAGTGTAGCATGTCTGAATCTAACTGGGGTTCGCAATAGTGGAGGAACTGTATAGGAAAAAGAGGGATTCTAGTTGTAAGATATCTAATGAAACCATCGTTGCAATTGAGATCTTATTCAAAAAGAAAGATATCAAATATCTGGAGTTCATTTTTGTATATTATATGGATGATTTGTACAAATTATACGTTTCGTCACCACTTTGTGAAAAATCGTTAGATATGAATATGTTAGATACATGTACCTCGATTTTGAAATCCATATTTTGGACCACTAAAAGTCTAAAATGCATGGTTTTGTGTTTTTCCAGGTATTTTAGATAAATGTTACTTAAAAATTAACAAAAGATTTAAAGACTCTTCAAAATTGCATAATTTAGATCTTCTTTTGTTGCTCTATCATCATTTTATATAAACATTTGTTCTACTAGTTTTGTCGAGAGTGAAAATTAAATTAAGCAAATAAAAAAGACTAGATTTTTAATGTGGTCGGACAATCATTGTACTCCATGGGACCACATCAACTATCAAGCAATCTATTAAGAAAAATATTTTTGCAAACAATAATTGTACTTGTATCATTAGAGACTCCCTCTCGAGAGACCTGACCATGGTTCCAAAACCGATTATTCCTGATAGTATAGGAAAGTGTTCAGAGGATAGTGAATACATATTTTAAAAATATATATATTTTTTAAAGAACTACTACAATAGCTTGTTTTGAAATGTAAAAAAAAAAAAAAAAATTAATGATGCTCATCGAGAAATTATATTGAGTTTGATTCTAAATCGAGCGGAAGAAACTCGATATCACATCCTAAAAACCGATTAAAAATTTTGTAAATGATTTTAAAAGAATATAAGTTTAAATAATAAAAGTAATTTTAAAAAACATTTTATCAAACACTAGAAATGCTTGTCAAAACAGTAACAATAATTAAATGCGATAAAGTAAAGACATCAACACTTTTTATGGATGTTGAAGATTAACAACCTATACTTCATTCTTTCTTCCGTTGTTGGAAAGTATTCACTAGAAAACTTTGACTTAAAGCAACTAAAATGATTCAAACTCGATTCTGGTTAGCACCCTCCATGAGAATTCCTAGCACACTCTTGATTGTATGTCGCAGCCTTACAATATGCATAATGTTTAACATCTCTTATGCTAAGACTACAAACACAATATTTAACATCTTTTAGTAAATATTTATAGTGTATATTTATCAAATATATCCTCACACACAGATGAAAAGCCCTCACTAAGATGATCTATCTATTTAGAATCCCTTCATTGAGAATAAATCTTCTTGTGGGTGAGCTTTTATGTATTTATTGCTCTAATATGCCAAAGGCTTCAAGCCCTTAAGTCTGCTCTTCTCTCGCTTGATATGATATTCAAAGAATTGGATTTATGAAATCTTAGAATCATATGAATGTTTGAAACAAAAATATGATCGTTTGGAAATGTTATGTATGATTTACTAATATTGAAACAGTCGTATTCGCGTTGATGACAATTTTGTAAGATCGAGCTGAATTTTCAGTTGACTGGGCTGATTTGACTATGATAGGTTGATCAGCTTGGTCTACTGGTTTGACCAGCTTGCTCTGAGTCGAGTTGATACAAGACGAGCTGATATCTTTTCTTGATTATAACTCTTGATTCATCAATTTATGGGCAAAGTGATTAACATAAAAATTGTAGCTTTTTCTCTAACTTTCCACAAATCAAGAATCACTCAATTTCGAGTTCGTATGATAGAGATATACTCGAAATACTAGGCTGTCTATAAGCTGAAACTGTTTTTACATTCAGTGCAGAACCAACAAATGTATCACAGTTTGTCATCATCTTTAGATCATTGTCTTAGCTATGTAACACATACTGAATTGTTTTATTTCTATAACCAAGCTATGGAGACATAACCAAAATAATAGAATTGATTATGTCAAGCTGATTCCATCTTCAATTACATCAGATTGATCTTGTGACCACCAGCTTGCCTTGATAACATCCAATTAGTCGAGCTGGTCTAATTTATGTTTCTTGTTGAACCATGAAATCAGTCGGTCTTTGAGTAATTGACAAGTTTCACTCGTAATCTTTCTTTCAAGCTTGCATCATGCGTAGTTTTCATCTGAATACAACTAGATTGAAAGATGAGTCAATTGGATACAAGAGGCCTATATTCTGAGTTCCTTTAAAATATTTAAGTATTTTTTAACAACTAAATGTAATTGCTTAGATCACATTGAAAATGTGCACACGTAAGAATTTTTTGAAGGATGTACAGTGATCGTGACTAATACGATGATTATGATGATATGTAATGCCAAGGCTCAATTGACGGGTGAAAGTGTCATTGATTTTCCCACCGCCCAGTACAGTGGTTATACGTAGATAGATCTATCGACTTTCAGCTGAAACGAAAAGTCACAATTAAAGATTCGAATTCAATAAAAGAAAGATGTATACGTATATGATGATAAAGGAAATGTATATGATGAAAGGAAAAAGATATATGTATATGATGAAAAAGGAAATGTAAAGTTTATGCATGATCGTGAAAATTTATTTTATGTAAAAGTAATTTCATTGTTACATGTGATTGTATATGTAGCATGATATTGATGTTGTTGAGGGACTTGATGGTTGATCTTGTTAGACTGAAGGTACACACAACCCGAGGACCAACTCTAGTTTTTCAAATTTAAATTAAGTTTATGATTTAAGTTTACGTTAAAGATTTTATGACTTTTATAATGCTTTTGAGAGATTTTTGAGAGAATGTTAGAGTCAGTTTATTTTGAAGTTTTGCTAAGTTTAGGTTTGGTAAACGATTATCGATTTTATGTTTTGAATTAGATTCTTTGAATTTTCCAACATAGTTGGGTGTTTTAATTTAAAATGGTGCAAAATTAATTTAAAAATACCTGTCTATATATGTATATATTTTCGGTCGAAGTAAAAGGAGGAAAATAAATTCTAGAATTTTTTAAAGAAAAACGAGTAATGGACGTTTCAGATGAAGATCATGATAGCAAATATAGATGTTGCTCTTATTGATGGAGCACCACATCAAATAGAGAAGTCACAAGATGAGTGGACTTCAGAAGATAAGAGAAAAGCTAACGTGGACAATGTGACCAAGTACATCTTGTATAAAACTTAAACAATCAGATCAGTAAGACTCTTACAGTCAGTTACATGTATTTTTGAACAAAATAAACTAGCACAGATGATCCTTAATGATACGAAAATAACAATCAAGTGTGTGCTTCAAAGTATGAACACTCAGTTGGAATTAATAAACTTTGATTGCAGAATAAGGCCTGTGAACAAGAAAAGTGTAGACTCACTGAGTGTCCACACTACAGATCTATTTATAGGACACAGCTTCCAACGTGCTATTTTTGAATTTAATAGTCGTACTCAAATACAGAAGTTGTTGTGCCACGTCATTGTTCTTTCTGAAAAATAATATGATTCGATAGTGCACATAAACTCTGACTAATAACATATTAAATAGTTGTTAATGGTACAAATGATATTTTATCTGATAATGTCAGCTGAGCTTTGATCCTTAGATGAAATGTTCTGGAACAACTTCTGACTAATTCGGGGGCCATTGATTTTAAAGAAATTGGTGGACCTCATGTATGTGTGTATAAATCTGGGCCTTTGATCTTTTCATGAGGACAGTACCCCACAAGGTAGGGTGAAATCTTCCGGTGATGAGGTAACTAGTAAGCCTTGAATGGTAATCTGTAAGTCTTGAATAAGTGACCTTCGACAACCACTCACCTTACAGCAGCCATTCATGCTCAAGTTCAAATTTTTTTAAGGATTCAGTTCGGCTCGACTTAAAATTAATGTTCACATAACTTTTTATTAAATCCGAAACTTAATTGATACAAAATAATAATAATAATAATAATAATAATAATAATAATGTAGGTGAAGCATGGTCACTTTCGTCCTCACACTACATCACTTACATGTCATTGAATGGTCAACTTACATAACTTTAAATGGTGATATTTTTCATATTTGACTCAGGTGTCCCCGTTTTCTTTCCCATCCACGAAGGGACAAACAAACCACTATATGCTAATCCATTTTCACATTCACTTGCAAAACTTCTTTACCTGCTGTTTTTTTAGGGATGGATACGGTATACCGTAAATATCGGTATGAAATTTTTTCAGACCGATATCGATACTGATAACGGAAATTCGGTATACCGCACATTCGATATACCGAATTTTCGATATAAAAAATTTCATACCGGTACCGTACTGACACCGAAAAATGTGTCCGTATACCGAATTATACCGAATTTTCGATATAAAAAATTTCATACCGGTACCGTACTGACACCGAAAAATTTGTCCGTATACCGAACTTAAATTTAAAAAAAATAATAATAAACAATTATTTTCGATATATACCGAAATACCGAAAAAAAATAATTCCGTACCGATATCGATACCGAAAATTTCGGTACGATATCACACCGTACCGAAATTTCGGTATATCGATTTTTCGATAAGTACGATATTTTTTCGGTACGATTTTTCGATATTTCAGCATTTCGATATTTTTTGTCACCCTTAACTTTTTTCATAGCACATTCATCAAAATAATTCAAGAATTGTATGTTAGTGTAATTAATTATTAGGAGATGAGTTGTCTTTTGAAATTAGTGTACAAAATAATTAAGTTTTTGCATTTATATATAATACAAAGTCTGATAATTAAAGTGGGTTAGAGAAAAAAGATAACCATTGAACAGAAATAAAGTTAGACTAATGGGACAACGGTCATATTTTCATTTTCTTATTATATTTAGAAATAATCCAATTAATTGATCAGCTTAAATGAATATTAGAATTTAAAATTAATAAATACAATCTAGAAATCATAAAAGGTGAAAATATGTACTAAATACGAGTACTATTCTTAAAAAATTTATATAATTTATTACTATTTTTATTATAAATATATTAAATTTGTGATGTTCATAATAAATTTTTATGATATATATTTTCTTGAAATTAAATTAAAATATAATTCAGCCCTTCCTTTTTATTTCTCCCACAAAGTCCGATGCCATCATTTTGCTGCTCCAAAGCTCATCTGAACACTCTCTCCTCCTCCCATGCTCTCTCCGGCACTCACTCACGCATATTTGCACACATCAACAATCCCAAAATGTTTGAAGCTCATTCTGCAATCATGATGATCCCATAGTTCTGAGAAATCTTTGGCCATTTCCATGTTCGATCTGTTCTTCCAGCTGAGTTCTGTTTAACCCCTATATCTTCAGTACATCGCCATATATCTGTTCTTTAAACATGGCTCTAGTGAATCAGCTGCCGCCACTTGTAGGGCCGCCGCCGGTGCTGGTGGAGGTGGAGCCGAGCCATTCCACCCACCACTCCATCGAGACACTGGTGGTGGTGCTAGCGGTGATAACAATACTTGGAGTCGTTGCGGGGATCCTAGCTCGGCTCTGTGGAGGCCGGCATTTGGGGGGATCCGGGGAACATGACGTAGAAGGATGGGTGGAGAGGAAGTGCCGCAGCTGCATCGACGGCGGTGTAACAACCGCCGCCCCGCCGCCCAAGGAGGAACAGCCAAAGCAGGCGGCAACTTAGGAAGCAAAGAAATGAAGAATATTAGTACATGTGAGAGTTGGGCCAATTGAGAAATCTTGAAGGAGCCAATTTTTTTTCCCCAAATTTTAAATTCTCTATATTATCTTCAAAAAAATAAAAAAGTTCTAGCTATTTTCAATTTTTTGTTATTTATTTACATTTTGTGCATTAATTTTGTACTCGCCTGCCTTGTCTAATCTAAGAGTAAATTCTTTTTTGAGGTTTGATATATTTAATTATTTATCAAAATTACAATCAAAATAAATAGATTAAAGAATTCCTGTCGAGTTCTTAAATATGGAAAAAAAAAAAACAAAAAAACAAAAAAAGAATACAAACAAGTGATTTAGCAACATAATTAAAAGTTTACAACCATAATATTTTACCCAAATGTTATATAATGTGAAAGAGCTCAAATTAAATTTGTAATTTGTAAAATATAGATTTAGAATATGTTCGACTAAACTTATTTAAAACATTTTATAAGTTGTTTTCAGAAAATTTTAATGTTGGTAAATAAAATGTTTAATACAAAAATGTAATTAATAATTTAATCAATAAAATATTAATATTTTTATTTTTTATATCATAATAAAAAGATATAATAAAATCGTATTTTAAATTTGACAAAAAATAAGAAGTGATGATAAAATAAGAATATTTTGGAAAAATAAAATATAAAAATAAGATATTTTAAAAAACAACTTATTTTAACAACTATTTGTAATTTTTTTTAATAAATAAATTATGAGGGCAAAAACTTGTTTGAAATGGTCTCACGGATTGTATTTTGTGAGACAAATATCTTATTTGGGTCATCCATGAAAAAATATTATTTTTTATGCTAAGAGTATTACTCATAGATAAAGATTCGCGAGACCGTCTCACAAAAGACATGGTCAATTATGAGAGCTTATAAACTTTAAACAACTTAAAAGCTGTTTTTAGAGTTTATAAGCTCCGACAAACACTTTCTTAATTGTGAAAAGCTTTTAGCCATTTGTTTATTTAATTACGTTTCGTCTTTACATCCCTGATAATGATAATAATACGAAGCTCGATTGAATAATTTTGGAATTAACTTTTCTTCGCTATTGAGAATGATGCTCAAACTTGGCTCTCTAGGTGGTGTCCAAGTTTCTGGAGCTCGAGCTGGATTCACTTTCACAGTAATTATTATGTCTTTTCAGTAGGACAAAAATTTATGTGAAACGATTTTACGGCTCGTATTTTATAAGACAGATCTCTTCTTTGAGTCATCCATGAAAAATTATTACTTTTTATTGTGAATATCGATAGGGTTGACCCGTCGCACAGATAAAGATTCGTGAGACAAGATACCTACTCTTTTTGTAGAACAATATAATAAGCCAATAATTATTATAACCGTAAATAAAAAATGATAAAGAAATTAGAATTAGTATCTCTTAAAGTTGTGTTTGAATTGAAATATTTGGATTTGAGGGGCTTTTTGAATGATATTTTCAAATGATCATGTATGGAGATGAATTTGAAATATATCCCGATGACTCAAAAAATAATCGACGGTGATTTGAATGGAGTTTACCCGACAAACCAATCGAAAAACACTACAACATGATAATATTTTCTTGAGAATTGACGAAGGATCCTTAATCAAATGTTAGATTTCATAGAGTTTGACTTTATAACTTGTGTATCCCACGATTAATCAAAGCCATACACTGATATTCTAGGACAAGTTATATGTCAATTTGAACTATGTTCGATGGACCAACGTCTACGGTGTCTTCGTTAATCAGTCTTAGTTAAATGTCACCTTGATCTCCCCGGCAAACTGGAAATAACTTGATCGAATTTTTCGTTTACATAATAATTGAACAAATATTCTTCTTCTATAAATGCATGACTTCTTCGAGGCTAAAACGCGAACCCAAAAAGGACATTGTATTCTTTGATATTTATAACCAAGAAATGACTATCTCATCAGCACTAAACATGAAATCTAGTACCATTGTTCTTATGTTGGCAATCTTGGGAATTTTCGTCACTCGAACCACCTCGCGCCAAGTACCAACGTTGTCCATGCTAGAGAGACACGAGCAATGGATGTTAGAATACGGCAGAGTTTATGAAAATATCGAAGAAAAGGCGATTCGCTTCACGATATTCAAGGATAATGTGGAGTTCATTGAAAAGTTCAATGAAGGTGGAAATAGGCCTTACAAGCTTGGCCTCAATGCATTTGCTGATCAAACTAACGAGGAGTTTAGGGCTGCTAGGAATGGACTTAAGACAGTTTCTTCGAACGAGAAATGGACTGAAACTACATCGTTCAAATATGAAATGTGAGTGTTGTCCCACCTAGCATAGACTGGAGAAAAAAAGGGGCCGTCACACCAGTCAAGGATCAAGGCCAATGCGGTAAGACATTCCCTTTCCTAGTTAGGATAGACAGGCTTTCTTAACAAAAACATTTTTCCTTTGGAAATTTCAAGGTTAATGTATGGTCAGGCTTTAAAATTTTTAAACGCACTTACATAATGAAAGTGAATAGGCCAAAAGAATATTATGTTTAGGGATTCTGTTTCACTTTTTCTTCAAAGATATAAATCCATGCAAATATTAAAAAATAAAGAGAGGGTAGTGTTCCCACCGGTCATGTTTGGTTGTGTATAACGTTTCTGGAACGTATATATTCGATGTAATTCACGGTCTTTTTCTTCACTATCTTCCTGTCCTGAAACTACAGGAAGTTGCTGGGCATTTTCAGCAATAGCAGCAACAGAAGGGATCAACAAGCTCTCAACAGGCAAACTGATCTAACTCTCCGAGCAAGAAATAGTAGACTGCGACAGAACAAGCAACGACCAAGGCTGTGAGGGCGGATACATGGAAGATGCCTCCGGGTTCATCGCGAAGAACAAAGGGATCGCCTCCGAATCCACGTACCCTTACTCAGCCGCAGATGGAACCTGCAACAAGAACAAAGAAGCATCCCACGCAGCCAAGATTTTGGGGTTTGAAAAGGTGCCCACCAACAGTGAGGCTGCTCTTGTTAAGGCGGTCGCACATCAGCCTGTATCCGTGTCCATCGACGCGAGCGGAATGGCGTTTCAGTTTTATTCAAGCGGGGTGTTTACAGGGGACTGTGGGACCGATCTGGATCATGGCGTGACTGCTGTTGGATATGGGACGGCTGGGGATGGTACTAAGTATTGGTTGATCAAGAATTCTTGGGGAACTAGCTGGGGTATGGAGGGGTATATTATGATGGAGAAGGATATCAGTGCTAAAGAAGGGCTTTGTGGGATTGCTATGGATTCCTCATACCCTACTGCTTGATCTTGATCCTCAGAAAGAAGTTGTATATAATAATGGTGTATCTATCGTCTATCTGTACACACATACATATACAGACAGGTCGAATCCTCCGAATGTTGCATTGTCCGTCTTGTATATATGTTGTCTCTTTAATCAAGTCATGTCATGTGTGCTGAATTTGGGTCATGCAGTTTGAGAAATTTATCCAACATGGTAAATTATGTCTAGCTCTTTCATCAGCCGAAATCCAAATACAAATTTCTTTTACTACAATTGGCTGGGGGTTTGTTGTGTCTAGAGTTGGAACCGAAAATAGCATATGCGAAACACAATTCGATCAGGTTTACAAAAGTTTGACAGTTGAAAACTCCAATAGCTCTATGCCAATGCCCTTCATTTATCATCAGCATCGCTAGCAGCTGATTGATGCAGCATAGAATCTATTTAAAAACTGAGCTACTGTCCAATTCTAGCATGGTCATATTTTTTTAATATGTTCCTTCAGAAAATGTATTAATTTTTTTTAAGTATATAAACAAAATAAATGACAGGATATTTATATATATATATATATATATATATATGATGCCCCCAAGGGCATCCGGGCCCGGGTAAAGCTCCCAACCCGAAGGGTACTTGAACTCGGGCGAGATGAGAGCAGGGAGGAGATCCCAAATTACGACTACATGCGGAGAACCGTTACGAAAGGAGGATCCCGGATCTTTAGATATCAGGCGAGTTACGCACCCAAGTGTCAGAAGAATTCCCAATGAACTACCCGGCAAGCCATCACCCGGGGTAAAAGCTTCCTGGTCCCAGAGACACCTCGGGGGTACCCGGGTGGAAAGCGCCCGGGAAAGAGGCTCAGTCTCTCCCTTACCGTCACGTCTTCCGGAAATATCGGAACCCCTCTTCCCACATTCTATGACAAGGTCAACACTTAATACGTGTCCCACTATTTTACCAGGTGGCTCACCATCCCGAATCGTGGCCATCACCCGAACTTTGCGGGCAAGTCACCTACCTGACTCATTTATAAATACCCCCTGTAGATACTACACAAGGAGGTAACTCTTCTCTGGATATTCACAAGCACTCACAAATATTCTTATTTTCTAAGTCTTCCTTTGCGTGCATCACTGACTTGAGCGTCGGAGTGGATATGCCGGAACAATTTCCGGCGCCCCCCTAACGTTCTGTGATTTCAGGATTAATACTCAGGCCATCCCGGGCGTTAGTCCTCAGGCGACAGGGAACTCAATCTTCCCAGACCACCAGCAACTCGCAATAAAGCATTCAAATCGCACATATATCCGAACACCCGACTTGGCAGATTGCACACCCGGCTACTACCCAATTTGCCCGGTCGACATCACTGGCGCCGTCTGTGGGAAATCTTAGCTAAAGACGTAGATATGGTTACCACTCGTAAAACTACCGGGAACCATTCTGGTCCTCACAATCCTGAAGGAGGTCAAGAAAATCCACCGCCCAGTCACCTCCCAGAGGAGTTGTCTCAGTTAATAGCTGCTGCGGTCCAAAAAGCTCTCGCCGAAAGGGCCCTACCTGAACCCAGCCAGTCAAAGGAAAATGAGGCAATGGGAGAATCTCCTCCCGAGAAAGAGAGAGACAGAGAGGAGAATTCCCAGGCGTTTTCCAAAGCTCCTACCCTCACTATGGCCCAGGAGCTGGAAGATTTGAAGAAGAAAGTGAAAGAGTTGGAAGCCAAAGCCGGGTCATCTCATATTTCAACCCCGGCTGGTTCCCAGGGATGCCCCTTCTCCCTGGAGATTGTAAATGAGCCTCTCCATGTTCATTTCAAAGCCACCAAGATCCGGGAGTATGATGGGAATTCAGACCCCGATGAACATCTCACCCGGTTTGAAAATATGGCAATGCTGCATTGCTATTCTGATAAAATCAAGTGCAAGGTATTCCTCACCACCCTGGTGGACTCTGCCCAGAGGTGGTTCGAGAAGTTGGAGCCCCGGAGCATACAATCTTTTGCAGGTTTCAGAGACACCTTCTTGCACCACTTTAGCAGCAGCAAGAGGTACAAGAAGACTGCTTTCAGCCTGTTCGAAGTAAAGCAATCAGGTGATGAGTCTCTTCGGGCGTACATTCGCCGGTTCAATAAAGCATCCCTGGAGGTGCCGGCTTGTGCTCCTGAGTCCAAAACTACAGCGTTCACGCAAGGACTCAGGGAAGGAGATTTTTTCAGGTCCCTGGTGAAGAAGCAACCCGGGAATTTTGAAGATCTGTTGTCCCGAGCAGAAAAATACATAAACATGGAGGAAGCACAGCGGCAGAAAAGGGAGTCCACCCGCAGAGAAAGAAGTGACCGAGTTTGGAAAGTTGATGACAACGCCCGGGGAAATAATCTTGGGCGTTTCTCTCGATACGCCCCCATGAAGCCGCACCGGGGGGAAGGAGTCCATCTGTGCGACGGTGATCGGGGAGTCAAGCTATACCGGTCACCTCCAAGCCTGCCACACACTCCCAAGATGTGCTCCTATCATGGAGAGTGTGCTCACAGCACGAGTGAGTGCCGGAGATTGAAGCGGGCCCCTTCCTAGTCGGGCCTTGGGGAACGAGCACAGTCAGAGAAGAAGTCCCGGGGACCACCGTGGGAAAATAGAGAGGCGGGGCATCGGCCGGGGGATAAAGGCCCGGTCAGCCAAGAGAAGGATAACACTGGTCAAACGTCTCAGAACCGGGAGAATAAAGATCGGGGAGGATCACTAACCCCTGGGGTGATTAAAATGATCTCGGGGGGATCAACAGATGGATACTCCAACCGGGCCCGGAAAGCACATTCCCGGCATGAGAGTTTTGGAGTGGATGATGCAGTAAGGAGTGAAGGGCCGGTTATCAGCTTTGGCCCCCGGGATCTTCAGGGAGTCAGCCTCCCACACAACGATGCTTTGGTCATCCAGGAAAAATGGCGAATTACGATATTCGCCGGGTTTTCGTCGATTCTAGAAGCTCGGTGAACATCATTTTTCAGGAGGCCCTGGACCAGATGAATTTGGAGGATTATTAGTTGCGGCCAGTAGAAACAGCATTATTCGGATTTGCTGGCCACACTGTTTATCCTCGAGGGGAAATCACTCTGCCCCTCACACTGGGAGCCGAGGAGCTCAGAAAGACGGTGATGACGGTTTTCACCGTGGTAAATGCCCCTACCTCTTATAATATCATTTTGGGCAGGCCAGCTATGAACGCCCTTCGGGCCGTGGCCTCGGCTTACCACCAGAAGCTAAAGTTCCCGGTGGGGAACAGAATTGGAGAAGTAAGGGGAGACCAGCCATCCTCCCGCAAGTGCTATGCAGAAACTGTCAAGATCGAAAATAAAAGAGCCCGACGAGATGCAGAAAGCAGGAGGTCAGGGAAGGAGGAGGTGCATTCTATCCAACAGGTGCACATGGTGGAAGGTGATGAGCAGGAGGAAGTAGGCGTCTTACCCGGACAGCCCATGAAGACAACGAAAATAGCCCGGGATCTTGAGCCAGCCACCCGGGCCCAACTGCTACAATGCCTAGAGAAGAATGCAGACATCTTCGCATGGTCTTCATCAGAGTTGGTAGGGGTCTCCCCTCACGTGGCGGAACACCGGTTAAACATCATCCCGGGCTCCCGGGTGGTAAAACAGAGAAAGAGACACTTTGGTCCCGAAAAGGACAAGGTGATTGCTGGCCACGTGGAAGAGCTATTGAAAGCCGGACAGATCAGAGAGGTACAGTTTCCCACCTGGTTATCCAACGTAGTCTTGGTTCCCAAGTCAGCCGGCAAGTGGCGGATGTGTGTTGACTTCAGGGATCTGAATAAAGCTTGCCCAAAGGACTGCTACCCCCCTGCCCCGGATTGATCAGCTGGTGGACTAGACTTCAGGGTATGAGTTGTTATGTTTCATGGATGCATACCAGGGGTATCATCAAATCCCCCTGCCCCGGGAAGACCAGGAGAAAGTTAGCTTCATTATTTCGGGGGGGACTTTCTGCTAGTGGTCATGCCCTTTGGTTTGAAGAATGCCGGGGCCACATACCAAAGGTTGATGGACCGGATATTCGCCAAGCAGGCCGGGCGGAATATCGAAGTCTACGTAGATGATATCTTGGTGAAATCCCGGGCACACCCTGACTTCATCCCGGACCTCGAAGAGACATTCTACACTCTTCGGGAGTATGGGGTGAAGCTGAACCCGGCCAAATGCACATTTGGGGTCAAGAGTGGCAAGTTCCTCGGGTTCATGGTCACTGAGAGAGGAATTGAAGTCAATCCGGAGAAAGTCAGGTCTATCACTGAAATGACATCCCCAAAGTCAATCAAGGATGTACAGAGACTCACGGAAAAAATCGCCGCCTTGTCACGTTTCATTTCCCGATCTGCACACCGGAGCTACCCTTTCTTTCAGGCTCTGAGGAGGGCCCAAAAATTTGGCTGGGATGAAAAATGTGAAAATGCTTTCGAGGAATTGAAGAATCATTTGGCCGGGCTCCCTGTCCTTGAGAAGCCCGGACCTGGGGAGAAGCTTTGGGTATATCTTTCTGCCACTGAGCATGCTGTCAGCTCTGTACTGATCCGAGAAGAAGTTACTGATCAAAGGCCGGTCTATTATGTGAGTCATGCACTCAAAGGGCCCGAGATCAGATATACAGAAGTAGAGAAGGTGGCCCTTGCCCTGGTGATCACAGCACGAAAACTTCGCCCCTACTTCTTGTCCCATCCCATCACTGTGCTGACCAATACCCGTCTCGGGAGAATCATGACTCAGCCAGAGATCTCGGGAAGGTTGGTAAAGTGGACTGTGGAGTTGGGAGAGTATGACATCGAGTACCAGCCTCGGCGGGCCATTAAGGCCCAGGCCTTGTCAGATTTTGTCACCGAGATGGTTGTCCCCGATACCGTGGGGGTTTGGAGGATATTTGCAGACGGGGCTTCCTGCAAAGACGGCAGTGGTGTGGGAGTATGGCTGATATCACCCACCGAGGAAAAAATACGGCTGGCAGTTAGGTTGGACTTCCGGGCTTCTAACAATGAAGCCGAATATGAGGCTGTTATCGTCGGGATAAAAGCAGCCCGTAATGTTGGAGCTAACTAGGTCATTATTTACACGGATTCACAGCTGGTAGCCCAACAGGTAAAGGGAGTGTACGAGGTTCGGGAGGAGAAGTTTGTTAAATATCTAGCTATCATCAAAGAGTTATCCACACATTTCGTAAGTTGGAGCATAGAGCAAATTCCCCGAGAGGAAAATACTGAAGCAGATGCCTTGGCGAAGATGGCAGCTTCGCTTTCCGATTACCAGGAGCCGGGCATATCTTATCACACTAACCTGGTATCTTCGGTGGATACCAGGCCTCCTCGCGCCCGGGAAGATAACTGGACCACCCCCATCCTCGACTACATCTCCCAATCCTATCTGCCCGAGGATATCAAGGAGGCCAGTCAAATCAAGAGGAGGGCAGCACGGTTTGTTGTGATTGATGACCGTCTTTACCGGCGATCTTTCCAGGGCCCCCTTCTCAAGTGCATCGCCGGTGATGAATCCATTTATGTTCTAAGGGAGATCCACGAGGGCTGCTGCGGAGATCATATTGGAGCAACTTCTCTGGCTAGGAAGGCTTTGCTGGCCGGGTTCTGGTGGCCTACCATGCATCAAGATGCTGCCTGGGTAGTCCGCTCTTGCGAGGGATGCCAAAGGCATAGCAACGTTAACCACCACCCGACTACCTTGATGCAGCCCATCTGGGCATCTTGCCCTTTTGACCAGTGGGGCCTGGATATTGTGTGATCTTTTCCTACAGCCCGAGCTCAGAAAAAATTCCTATTAGTAGGGATTGACTACTTCTCCAAATGGGTAGAGGCAGAACCCCTGGCCAAAATCACGGAGAAAGAAGTTCTTAAATTCCTGTGGAAAAATATTGTCGATTCGGGATACCCCGGAAACTTATATCTGACAATGGCAGGCAATTCCAGGGGAATAAAGTTAGAACTTGGTGTGAGGAGATGAAGATTACTCAGGCTTTTACCTCCGTTCCCTACCCACAGGCTAATGGACAGACCGAGGTAACCAACCGCACTATTGTCCAAGCTCTCAGAGCCCGATTATTTGGAGTTGGTAAGGATTGGGTAGAGGAGCTTCCCAGTGTTCTTTGGGCATACCGGACTACACCTCGAACAGCTATCGGGGAAACACCATTAAGCTTAGTGTATGGCTCTGAAGCAGTGCTCCCAGCTGAAATCGGACAAACTTCAGCTCGGGTAAAAACATATCCGGAAGACAATGATAACACCCGTGCCAGTGAACTTGATCTCATCGAAAAAAGAAGAGAGAGAGCGGCAATCAGAATGGAGGCTTATCGGCGTCGGGTGATGAAAGCTTATAACCAGAGGGTCCGACACCGAGAATTCCAGATCGGAGAGATGGTCCTCAAAAGAGCAAACCCGGCTGGAGATGTTGGCAAACTTGATGCCCGATGGGAAGGACCCTACAAAGTGGTGCGCAAAGTCAGCTCGGGCACCTATTATCTTGAAGATGGGCAAGGCCGTCCTCTCAAAAGACCTTGGAATGCTCTCCATCTTAAGAAATATTTTCCTTAGAAATTCTTGTAAATTTGTTAACTATTTGGCAATAAAGGGAGATAAAGTTCTTGGGAAGAATATTCTTAAAGCCCGGTAGGTCCCGAACCCCGGCACATATAAAGGGCCCGGGTGATACCATGCCCCGGCTTCCCTTCGAATTATAAAGGGCCCGGGTGATACCATGCCCCGGCTTCCCTTCAAATTATTATTAAGGGCCCGGGTGATACTATGCCCCGGCTTCCCTTCAATTTATTATCAAATCAGGGGGTCCGAAGTCTCGGTTGCCTAAGTTGATTAATCCTCGGTACCAAACAGTACTAAGTGTCATCATTCAGATGTTATCATAACCAGGTTATCTTCCTACACTTGGTAAATTTCTCTTATTCACAAGTTAGCACGTAGACACCGGGGTGAATGGAAGAAATCTCATTAGATTCAGTAAAATTATTACAACTACCAGAAACAGAAAAAGTACTAAACGTCTAAGCGGTAGGCTCTGGCTCTGAGTCCTCTTCCACCTCGGATTCTTCTTCGTCCGAGAGCTCAGCACCATCAGTCGGCAAGGAGTTGACAGCCCGGGCTAAGCCTAGCAGGCCTTTCTTCTCCAAAGGAAGAAGGTCGGCTTCTTTCACCTGCTCTTTGCATTTATTAAAGCCCGCCTTGAAGTAGGGGAAGGCTTTATCTATCACTATCTGCTGGAACCCTGCAGTAGCAAGGAAAGAGGCCCGCCACCCCTCCTCCAAGGTGGCCCGAGCTGCAAGATCCGCCTCCCGGGTTGCGAGAGTAGCCTCCAGCTCACCTACCCTCTCGGTGACAAGCACGAAATCATCCAGGGCAGCCCGGGCATCCAAATCTAGTTTCTCGGCCCGGGCCTCTGTCTTCTCCAGTTTAGCTTTCAGCGAAATGATCTCTACCCGCAGGAAATTTATTGTGGTGCCCTGGCCAAGGAGGGCCTCCTCATGAAGGTCTTTAATCTGAGCCAGGCGTGCCAGGGCATCCTCATGAAGAGCCGTGACGGAGGCGGCCCTTGCCTCTGTGCTCTTTTGCAAAGAGCCCATCTTCTCAAAGGCAGCTCTAGCCATCTGCCCGCTCTGCAAATAAACGAAAAGTACATAAGGAAGAAAGCCTACCAATAGGGCAAAGAAACGGAAGTGGAGAAGAAGATACTTACAGCCAGTATGAGGTTAAAGCTCTCCAGCATGAGATCTCCTGCCTTCGCAGCCTGAAGGATGGATTCTTCGGCAGGAGTCGCCACCCGCTTCAACAGTTGGAAGCCCATCTTTGAGCTTCCAGCCGAGAATATAGACTCGGGCACAGCAGGGGGAGTGGAAGTAGTGGTAGAAGGGACCTGAGGAGGGTCGGCGGAAGACATTAATGGGGCAGGCGCAGACCCCTGAGCCACCCGGGTAATCACCCGGGGCTCAACACGGACAAGCTCTTTTGAAGCTTTCCTTTTTTTGGTGGTCTGGAGGGGCTGGTCCGGGGACTCGTCCTCCTCCTCAATCAGAATAACCCCATGCTCCTGGGGCCCGGTGGCCTCGGCAGTCCGAACGCTCGGAGGAGTAACAGCCTGCCCAGCCTCAGCAGGGGCCCGAGTCTCCTTTTCAACAGGCACTGGGGGTGCCAGCCCCCCCTCGACCGGGTCTTTAGTAGTCACCCGGGATGAAGACCCCTGGCGCTCCTTGGCCTTTCTCTCAGCAGCAGCGGCCTTCCGGGCAGCCTTCTTAGCTGCCCGTTCCTCAGCCAGCTTTTGGGCAAAAGCCTCTTTCATCTCGGCGTCTGCAGGAAATAAAACCACTCATCAGAAACAAGTAAAGCAGAAAGTAAAGGAAGTACAATAGTGGCTGACCAAGGAAACCTACCGGGGCGGGAGGCATCGAACTCCTCGATAATGCGGTCGGTAGGATCCCCCGCCCCGGGGCTCAGCCCATAGGCCACCAGTAGCTTTTTACTAAGGAGCGCAGAGGAGTTATACACTTTACCACCTACCACCTCCTCACTTTGGGTGTAAGAGTCAAGTGTGCGATAATTTTCGGGAAGACCCGGTTGATGGGGAAGGGCAGAAATGAACCCAACCGGACATTCGGGGAGATGGGCAGGACGGATGTAAAAGAACCGGCGTTTCCAGTCCTTGACGGAGGAGGGAATATCTCCGAAAAGTTTCTGATGAGACCGGGTTTTGAAGGAAAAGGCGTAATCGCCAATATAGCAGATAAAGAAAAAATTAAAGAGGGAAGGCTCGAGGGTGATATCGGGATGCATAGACATCAGCGTAAAAAAGCAGGTCATCATCCTAATGGCATTAGGATGGAATTGATTAAGAGGAATACCCAGAAGGGAAGATATCCCAATGAAGAAGGGATGAAGGGGAAACCTGAGGCCATTGGCCACTTGGTCCCGGAAGAAAGTAAGGTATCCTTCTGGTGGTTGGTCAGCCCGGTTGCTAGGGCCCGGGATGACAATATCATGGGTTGTAGGGATGGAACCAAGGAGGCGGATCTCCTCGGCTGATTTGGCTCGAAGAGAGCTTACCATGGTAGAAAACCATGGCAAGGGGCTAGGATCAGCAGACCGGGCGAGAGAGGGAATAGCCCGGGCTGGGGGTTTTGAAGAGGTTGCCTTTTTCTTTTTCTTATGGGTGCTTGAAGGCCCAGCCCCATGAGAAATTTTGAGTTTTTTAAGGGAAGGTGGAGAAGAAGTTGGATTTTGGGGGCGATAGGTGGAAACGGGAGAGGCGGAAAGCGGGGAACTATCGCGCAGGGCATCTGACTCAAAGTCTGAGGAGCCCCTGCGATTCTTATCCGATGTAGAAGAAGTGTTGGAAGAAGACATGATTATGAAAAGAAGAACTTACGCGGATGGGAGGAAGAATGGTAGTGGGAACGCTGGGGAGTGATCGGAATTTTGGCAGAGTTGCAGACGCGGAAGCTTGGTTAAATTTGACGAAAGTAATGAAGGGTTGGGGAAGGAGATATATATAGGATTAGGGAAGCAATCCAGACCGTCGATCTAGCCATGATCCGAGGGTCCACATTGGTTTTGAAAGACGCACCCGGATCATGGATCTCAGCCGTTGAAGTGGATAGGTATGAACGATCGGGATGCACCTCGTAAGTTGTGCAAAGCACATGAAAGGACGTGTAATCATGACGGAGTCAGACTTATCGAATCCTCGGGAGACGGAACGCTGCCGACCGTTGGAAAGAAAAAGGGGGGCACGTATCATCATGGCATCGTGCGTATCATTCAAAAAAGGCCCCGGCAAGTTATTTTAAGCCCGGGAGGTTTAAGGCCCCGGCATGTTACTTCAAGCCCAGGAGGTTTAAGGCCCCGGCATGTTACTTCAAGCCCGGGAGGTTTAATGCCCCGGCATGTTATTTCAAGCCCGGGAGGTTTAAGGCCCCGGCAAGTTATTTCAAGCCCGGGAGGTATAAGGCCCCCGGCATGTTGCTTCAAGCCCGGGAGGCTTAAGGCCCCGGCATGTTGCTTCAAGCCCGGGAGGATTAAGGTCCCGGCATGTTATTTCAAGCCCGGGAGGTTTAAGGCCCCGACAAGTTATTTGAAGCCCGGGGGGTTTAAGGCCCCGGCAGGTTATTTTAAGCCCGAGAGGTTTTAGGCCCCGGCATGTTATTTCAAGCCCGGGAGGTTTAAGGCCCCGGCATGTTAGTTCAAGCCCGGGAGGATTAAGGTCCCGGCATGTTATTTCAAGCCCGGGAGGTTTAAGGCCCCGGCAAGTTATTTGAAGCCCGGGGGGTTTAAGGCCCCGGCAGGTTATTTTAAGCCCGGGAGGTTTTAGGCCCCGGCATGTTATTTCAAGCCCGAGAGGTTTAAGGCCCCGACATTTTAGTTCAAGCCCGGGAGGTTTAAGGCCCCGGTGTGGGGACCCGGACGCTGATCTTTCTCATTAATCATCTTTGGGATTTAATTATCAGTTCTGATAAAACAGGGTCTAAAAATTTTCTTTTTAAATTATATAACTGCGGAAGGTAATGGAATCTAAATACTATACATGTCTGTATATAAAATACAATTCAGTATTAAAAATACAATAATGTACAACATTCTAATCTAAGGTTCACTACTAAAATTCTAGTAGTAAAATCCAATCTACTGTAAGTCCGGAATCACCACGCTAAACTCGTCTTCTCTCATCATCTTCTCGACCCTGATCATGCCCCACCTGTTGTCATGCACACATACAAAACAAGACAACAGCCGGATAACTCCGGTGAGAATAAATCCCAGTATAAAACATGGTAAGCATGTATATAAACAAACTAATTCATAAAACATGCCGTCATGTATAAACACAATATATTTCATAATCTATGAAATAAATCAAATAAGCATGTAACTCAAATCAGATAAACATGCATATAAACGATTTAAATCATAAAAACATGCTAGCACAACTGGAAGCAATAACGATGGGTCCCATGATCTAGGAGCCACATCCATATAAGCATGAAGTCCTAATCAAATCATGTCTAGACTTGACTCGATCTATAACTCTAGGGATCCCGGGGTGAATAAGACGATCTATCACCTACCCTACCACTCGGGGTGATTGTACGTCTTATTCCTAGACTTCGGTCTGATCTGTATCCACATCTACAATAGGAGAGGTGATCTTCTCCTAAGCTGTGATATCACCGAACGTCTAGCAGTCTGGCTGATCTCCAAACTGTCCTATCTTAAATGCATGAATACAATCAGTAAACAAAGCCTAATCATATAAAACATAAACAAGAATATAGTATGTGATTTATTGGGCAACTCAAGTGGTGATCTCAATTGAGTTGTTTCTTCCCGAATATCACATGAATCATACCTTTGTCGTCCCCGTCTGAGGAAGACGAAGTCTCGAAGTCCAGTCTGTCCATATCCGATCTGAAATGACAAAATCAAATACACTGTATCAATGTGTAACTCAATTCACAATCTGTTCTGATCAATACTCAACTCAGTATAAAATCTGATCAATGTCTGAACAAGATACAATCTGAGTCATATCAATAATATCACAATCTAATCGAAATCATATCTGAATCTGATCCATCTAAATCAACTGATGTTTCGACGGTATAACCATACAATCTGAATAACCCCGTCAATCTGAATATCACATATATAATACTGGAACTCATAATCTGTGTCAATACAATTCATCATCTGAATACTAACACAATTCTGATATAGAATCTCAGTCAATATCTTTCGAAAATCATAACAATTACAGAAACAGTCTGTTCTTTAATCTGACTTCAATTCTATAATGTCTACGGTAATATAAACGTCATATCTGAATCACATGCAATTCTAGCAACATCATATTTCCAAAATATCTCAAAACGTAATAAAACTTACGTCCTTGTGTAGCTCTAGTCGAGAGGAGTTCAGAACTAAAGTCGGATTCGAATTCTGCTACACGGTTTCTTCGTAAATCCAGTTCCAACGCAAAGAGGAAAGTTTCTCTCTCTAAGCTGTCGATTTCCCTTGAAAAACTGAGAGGAAGACACGACTTCCCTTCCTATATATACTACATGCATGTACAAAAACGTGGCATATTTTCCGCATTGCACATCACACCGCGGGTGCGGTCCCTGCAGCACTGCGGGTGCGGTCCCTGCAGCACTGTGGGTGCGCTTCAGTCTCGGCAATTCTATTTAAAATGCTCAATTCATGACCGCGGGTGCGGCTCTTCCAATACCGCGGGTGCGGTCTGGTACCGCGGGTGCGGTGTATGCAAGACCGCGGGTGCGGTCTTGCTTCGCCCAAAATTCCTACCCTACTGGACTTACACCGCGGGTGCGGTGTAAACAAGGGCGCGGGTGCGGTCTTGCACGTTCTGAAAAATTATATTTTTGATCCGAGCAACATCCCAAAATCTTATATGATCAATTCTACAAGTCTTGGGATATTTCATTAATCTTGTCTAATAACTTCTATAATTCCCGGGCATTACATTTCTCCCCCTCTTAGATCTGAGTTCGTCCCCGAACTCATGACAATTCAATCAAATATATTAGAAGAAATATATAACAGAGTTTAACATCCAAACTCGTTTTACTAACATCATTCTGTGGTGTCTTTCTTTGATCAAGCTCTGATTCTGGTCTGGAATCAGAAGTCAAGAATTATAATATCATAATCCTTCTTCAACTCGTTCTAGTCGAATCAATCCCGCATTACTGGCTATACAACATCCGTATATGCCCATCTGCAATTTATAACAAAACAATACTATTTGTAGTTGTTATCCCATCTGTTTATCCCAATCTAGAATATAATCAATCTTCATCTTCCAATACTAATCGTCATCATCCGACATTGGTTTCTTAAATCTATCCATTCTGAACTATCTTGATAGCTACTGTCATACAGTCAATCATATCATGACAATAATCTATATCAACTAGTACTAACATCCAGTACCAAAACTCTACAATTATCTGTCAATATCTGGTAATATACTCTGACTATCTGTCAATCTGTAATAAATCTGCACAAAAGAGCTTATGATATAATCTATCACAATTACAACTCCATCAAAATCACAATCGGATATCATCTAATTCTTGCATTCTCGTCAATCTGACTATTTCTTTGACATTGATCTATGCCATCTGGTTCTGTTTGTACGTAATCTGGTACAAACGGATAGATATAGATTGAGTGATCTATCAATCATAATCATATCCTATCATATCCTGAAGAAAATGGACATAATTTTATTATAAAATCTATAGAAATGCACTCCCATTTCTATTCAGAATGATACAAAATCTGTAATAATCTTCTGATTTCTATCTTTTTGTCTTCTTCTGTTAGCAATTCAGACTTATCAGTACCCTTTCTGTCAATATTTCTGTACAAATTCTGTTACAACTGATCTAATCTGTTTATATCACGACTTTCTGTTCGAATATCATACATTCTCAACTATCTGCATGAAAACTGAATCCATAACTGTTCAGTTCTGACGTTATCTGTGAATTCAGATTCGAACCATTCTGTATAAACAATCAGTTAATAACATAAAATAAAGAAGAAATACCTACCTGGTATTCGGCTCTGACTATCAATATCAAAATCTGTAACCAATTCTGAAACATCTGATATCATAAAATAATCAATCTGATACAACACCAATCACATATCTGTTAATCTGATTAATGTTTTGTTCTGAGTAGCAAAATACAATTCTGAACCCTTTGATTTCTGAACTGATGTACACTCAACTGGTTACAATAAACTGTATCAACACTGATTCACAATAACAGTAATATTACACCGATTCAGAACAGAAAGAACCTACACAGATCTAGTGAGTTTAAGAAAACTCATAAAATAACAAAATCAAGCAACTGCTATATCTTATCTGCCAATAAAATATGCTCCCAACAATATAAGATATCGCAATTACTGATGTAGAACAATAACAATACTCAGCAGATATATAACAATGAGAGAATAAAATAATCAGAATAAGATAATCTGCAGATAATAATTTCTGACATTTCTGGAATTCCTGATCTTTCTGTCTTAACTATCTAAATCAATCGATCTTCAGATACTGCATATTCTGAATAAACACTGTATCCATAACTGCATACTGGATTCATACCTGACCCATTTCTGTATACAATGATCATAGTTCTCTGAATATTTAACACAGTCTTCGAATAGTCAATATAATCAATCAAATGCTGCAATATATCGATACGCCATAGATATATCAAGCATAATCTTCAGAATACTTCTGCACCTAAACGCTATCAATTTAGAAACAGAACTGAAATATCTTCCAGAGAAATACTCAATCAACTGGATTTCTCAGCTAATGTTCTTTTATCTGTCAATTATATCAATTATGTCAGTCATTCTGTACTATGTTCTAATATACCAGCAATACTCGGTATTGATTCCATTCTGAAATCTACCTTTCTGATATCAAACACATCTGAAATCTTATCTAGGCAAACACCAGTCAACTATTATATTACTAGCAACTCTGTCACTGCTAGACTCGATTTCAATGGATCTATTGAATACCTAAGGATACCATATGTTCCTTTTTGTAATAATCGAGTCATAAACAGTACAATAATCTAAGGAATTCTGGATCTCGAATCCTTACCGAAAAATCTCCGTTTATCAGCCAGATCTGGTCTGAATCTTACCGTTCTGGCACACATTCTACGATATTTCTGTACTTGTTTAGCATATACATGTCAATAATGCAATCAGAATCATATAACACAAGTACCTCACAATCTAGTTCAATCTCATTCTTATCTAACCGTAGTATATCATATATCACAGAAATTTCTGATATCAACATATTCCTCAACAACCAAGGAATCAATACGACAGTATACACAGACCCAACAGATACAGCATATCTCCATGCTATTCAATCACAGATACTCATAAATAATGCATTAGTACATATAATTACCTATGCATATAATCATAAAAGAAATAGTACCTGTTGCGAATTCTGGGTCTGTTCTTTAGTCATTACCACCAATGACTCTGTGCTTTAAGATCTTCGAAAACCTTTCTGGGGACAGACTCTAGCAAAGTGTCCCGGCTGTCTACAACTATGGCAACTACCAGTCACTCCCTGGCATTGCTCTGTGGGATATCTCCCCCCACAAGTCTTGCAATACACCCCAGCATAGCTCGGGCTGGAACCACTGGAACTAGAGGAACCACCTCCTAATTTCTTGAACGGTTTCCTTTGAGCTTTCAGCAAATCTTGCTTTCCACTCGTACTACCACGCTCAATTCGAAGAGGGGATTGCTGCCTCTGGGGTTGCTTCACACACAACCTCCCTAGCTGTCTAATCAGACTCGCTTCCGCTCTCTTTGCTCTACTCAAGATATCAGCAAAATGGTAAGGTCGCTGCAAATTCATCAATGCAACTACCTCCGAATTCAATCCTCTGATGAACTGATTCACTACAGCTTCATCATTCCCAGCTAAATGAGGAGCAAAATGCAATAAAGTAGAGAACTTTGCAGCATATTCATCAACATTCATTTGTCTTTGGCTCAAATTCTCAAATTCTGCTCTTTTGTCCTCCCGATAGGAAACTGAGAAAAATCTTTGATAGAATTCAGCTTTGAAGACTTCCCACGTGATCACAGTACCACGTTGTGCTAATACTCCTTTGATTGTAATCCACCAACTTCTGGCAGCTTCTCGTAACTGGTGGAGTACTAATTTGACTTTCTGTTCATCTGTGCAGTCGATTAGGTTCAACAATATTTCTATGTCATCTAACCAGTTCTGACAATCTTCAGATGTCTCAATACCACTAAACATCGGCGGCTGAAATAACTGAAATTCTGTTAACTTTACTTCGATCTGAGTTTCTGATACACCTATCTGTTCTGTCGAAGTACTACCCCTTTCTGGAATTCTCCGAGGCGGTATATCTGATTACCAAAAACCTTAGTAATCTAGTACTACAAATCTGTACCAATCTTTCTCTGATCATGATCATCTTACTGCTGATCATGAATCTGATCTGATTCATACTTAAGAATACATAATACCAATTCCAATCACATAATCAGGTAAACATGTATCTTAAAGCAGTAACACATAGTCTCATGCTAGCACATAATGTCAATCAACATTAAATCAATCTCATGCTAGCACACACATGCAAGGAAAGAAAATTCATCTACCCCGCTCATTCTCTTCTATCTCAATCTAAAGAATCTATCAGTTCTGACTATCTCAATCTAAAGGATCTATCGCTAAAAGACCCTTCAGTTCTGGAGCCTAAAGCTCTAATTATCTCATCCTAAAAGATCTATCGCTCTGATACCACCTGTTGTGGGGACCCGGACGTTAATCTTTCTCATTAATCATCTTTGGGATTTAATTATCAGTTCTGATAAAACAGGGTCTAAAAATTTTCTTTTTAAATTATATAACTGCGGAAGGTAATGGAATCTAAATACTATACATGTCTGTATATAAAATACAATTCAGTATTAAAAATACAATAATGTACAACATTTTAATCTAAGGTTCACTACTAAAATTCTAGTAGTAAAATCCAATCTACTGTAAGTCCGGAATCACCACGCTAAACTCGTCTTCTCTCACCATCTTCTCGACCCTGATCATTCCCCACTTGTTGTCATGCACACATACAAAACAAGACAACAGCCGGATAACTCCGGTGAGAATAAATCCCAGTATAAAACATGGTAAGCATGTATATAAACAAACTAATTCATAAAACATGCCGTCATGTATAAACACAATATATTTCATAATCTATGAAATAAATCAAATAAGCATGTAACTCAAATCAGATAAACATGCATATAAACGATTTAAATCATAAAAACATGCTAGCACAACTGGAAGCAATAACGATGGGTCCCATGATCTAGGAGCCACATCCATATAAGCATGAAGTCCTAATCAAATCATGTCTAGACTTGACTCGATCTATAACTCTAGGGATCCCGGGGTGAATAAGACGATCTATCACCTACCCTACCACTCGGGGTGATTGTACGTCTTATTCCTAGACTTTGGTCTGATCTGTATCCACATCTACAATAGGAGAGGTGATCTTCTCCTAAGCTGTGATATCACCGAACGTCTAGCAGTCTGGCTGATCTCCAAACTGTCCTATCTTAAATGCATGAATACAATCAGTAAACAAAGCCTAATCATATAAAACATAAACAAGAATATAGTATGTGATTTATTGGGCAACTCAAGTGGTGATCTCAATTGAGTTGTTTCTTCCCGAATATCACATGAATCATACCTTTGTCGTCCCCGTCTGAGGAAGACGAAGTCTCGAAGTCCAGTCTGTCCATATCTGATCTGAAATGACAAAATCAAATACACTGTATCAATGTGTAACTCAATTCACAATCTGTTCTGATCAATACTCAACTCAGTATAAAATCTGATCAATGTCTGAACAAGATACAATCTGAGTCATATCAATAATATCACAATCTAATCGAAATCATATCTGAATCTGATCCATCTAAATAAACTGATGTTTCGACGGTATAACCATACAATCTGAATAACCCCGTCAATCTGAATATCACATATATAATACTGGAACTCATAATCTGTGTCAATACAATTCATCATCTGAATACTAACACAATTCTGATATAGAATCTCAGTCAATATCTTTCGAAAATCATAACAATTACAGAAACAGTCTGTTCTTTAATCTGACTTCAATTCTATAATGTCTACGGTAATATAAACGTCATATCTGAATCACATGCAATTCTAGCAACATCATATTTCCAAAATATCTCAAAACGTAATAAAACTTACGTCCTTGTGTAGCTCTAGTCGAGAGGAGTTCAGAACTAAAGTCGGATTCGAATTCTGCTACACGGTTTCTTCGTAAATCCAGTTCCAACGCAAAGAGGAAAGTTTCTCTCTCTAAGCTGTCGATTTCCCTTGAAAAACTGAGAGGAAGACACGACTTCCCTTCCTATATATACTACATGCATGTACAAAAACGTGGCATATTTTCCGCATTGCACATCACACCACGGGTGCGGTCCCTGCAGCACCGTGGGTGCGCTTCAGTCTCGGCAATTCTATTTAAAATGCACAATTCATGACCGCGGGTTCGGCTCTTCCAATACCGCGGGTGCGCAAAGTAAAATGTTATTAATAGAATCGGTGAAATATTGCATTGGCTAGCCTAGAGCCTACATGATCCTCTCACTCTGACATCCAGCTATGCAGCTCAGGGAAGGGGAGGTTGGCAAAGGACTCGGTAGCAGCAAGCTTGCGCAGCTGTTTCCACTCCTTCCGCAGCATTGCCTGCAGCAGAACTTGATCAGTGGCTAGCTCGGCCACGTGCGTCACATAAAATATCCGTTTGTATCTCCTGGCCAGTGCTCTCTGTGGCCTGGTGAAAGCCAGAACATCTTGGTATGATTGCATAAGATCATGAATCTTATGCCAAGTGGACATGACTTTCGCCAGAATAAACTCCTCGATGGTCCTCTTCAACGACTCTAAATGAGCACGCGTGGAGGGTGGCAAGTGGCCATACGGGCTGCTGCTGACAGTAGTTTCGCTTGAACTCGGCATGTTGAAACGATTGCTCTCACTTCGCCTTCATCTACGTATTTATAGGCAGAGGGTAGGTAGTCTGGAGGAAGCCGAAAAGTTTCCGACCATGCGAAACGACTCCGCATTTATGGAGGAGAGAGATTAATCGCAACCGTTGGCTTAAGCATACGTGTCTGATCAGGAAGCGCCTCGTAAATTGTTCCAACATAAAAATTTTATATGGTTATGACACCAGACCACGGACCGGGAAACCTTAGGAAATCGACATTGTGTGAAGCCCGGGAGCAGGAAGCCCCGGCATTTCGTAAAGCCAGGGAAGCTCAGGCCCCGGCGTGTCGTTCACAACCCGGGAAGCTTGAGAACCTGGCATTTTGTGTTAATTTCCAGGGAGGTATTAAGCTCAGGATATCTAGTAAATTATTTCATCAGATACTTCTAAGCAATCTGTGATATGTGTGTAAATTAATAGACCTAAAGCGTTATATCCGAGCAGTGACAGAAAAAAGGGAACCGAGATAAATTTTTATTCAACCATATACATTGGCCCGTACTACATCGTTATATTTCTCTTCTATGACAATTATTCGTATCTTCAACCAGGCAGACAGAGGGGCGGTGGAGCCTTGCATGAAGCTGGGAGAGTCGACAATACGCTTCAGGAGCTTCAGTTCCTTCCGGAGCATCAGCTGATAGATATGACCATCTGTGAAGATGTCCGCCCACTCAGCCATGCGTAGTTGTTTGCGCACTTTCTTCAGTTTGGATACCAGGGTAGGGGTGGTGGCTTCCCCAAAATCGTAAAGAAGTTTCAGCCCTTGGAGCTCTTCCCAGTAGCCAAGAATTTTATTAAGTACTTCATCTTCTATAGTGGATTTTTGAACTTCCAGATTGGGCTCCGTAAGGGCTTCAGTCACCCCTGGAGTTCTCGAACTGCTGGCACCGGCCATGATAGCTGTTGGAGTAATCTGCTAGTGATGAGGAAAAGATCGGGAGGATGCCATCTATATAGGATGAAGAAGAGCATCTTGATCATTGATTCTCGAAGGGGTGAACGGCTAAGATGAATATGGGAAGTTGGACCAAGCAGGCGAAAAGACAGGCGTGAATCTCGAGATATCATAACGGTCCTCGAAGCGCGAAAAGCTTGCGGATAAGTTTGAATTTTAGGGCTTACGGCAGCACTGACGGTAGTATCCGCATCTTTAAAATTCTAAAAGGCTCCGCTGTCATTGGAACTGGACTCTTTTTTACTAATCGGGACAGCGAGATAGACTCTAGCCCGACTTTTTTAGGAGGGAGTGGTGATGCCCCCAAGGGCATCCGGGCCCGGGTAAAGCTCCCAACCCGAAGGGTACTTAAACTCGGGCGAGATGAGAGCAGGGAGGAGATCCCAAATTACGACTACATGCGGAGAACCGTTATGAAAGAAGGATCCCGGATCTTCAGATATCAGGCGAGTTACGCACCCAAGTGTCAGAAGAATTCCCAATGAACTACCCGGCAAGCCATCACCCGGGGTAAAAGCTTCCCGGTCCCAGAGACACCTCAGGGGTACCCGGGTGGAAAGCGCCCGAGAAAGAGGCTCAGTCTCTCCCTTACCGTCACGTCTTCCGGAAATATCGGAACCCTTCTTCCCACATTCTATGACAAGGTCAACACTTAATACGTGGCCCACTATTTTACCACGTGGCCCAGCATCCCGAATCGTGGCTACCACCCGAACTTTGCGGGCAAGTCACCTACCTGACTCATTTATAAATACCCCCTGTAGATACTACACAAGGAGGTAACTCTTCTCTGGATATTCACAAGCACTCACAAATATTCTTATTTTCTAAGTCTTCCTTTGCGTGCATCACTGACTTGAGCGTCGGAGTGGATATGCCGGAACAATTTCCGGCGCCCCCCTAACGTTCTGTGATTTCAGGATTAATACTCAGGCCATCCCGGGCGTTAGTCCTCAGGCGACAAGGAACTCAATCTTCCCAGACCACCAGCAACTCGCAATAAAGCATTCAAATCGCACATATATCCGAACACCCGACTTGGCAGATTGCACACCCGGCTACTACCCAATTTGCCCGGTCGACATCAATATATATATATATATATATGATACCCCTATAAGGGCTCGGGTCCTGGAGGACCCGGGAAATGTCATTGAGTAGCCCCTATAGAAACCGGGAGGGCGATTGTTACCCACGCGACTGGGCGCTTCATGCATGACCGGGTATTTACTTACCTCCCGAGCAACTAGGGACCGGGCTTTCATGCTGAAGCCGAGGGCTCAATACTCGAGTAACTTACTTAGAGGATCTTACAGACTGTAAGGCAGAAAGCGACTGGGCGGGAAGTCAACATCTTCCGCCTGAACGTATCCCCGAAAATATGGAGAAGAAAGGGACTGGACATGCAGTCAACGTCCCTTATTCTTGGAGTACCCACGAAGCTATCGGGTAGAAAGGGACCCGACAGGCCGTCAACGTCCGAGGGTACAGGTAGTAGGTGAGCACGCGCATCAAGGTAACCCTAGCTTCTCTTCAAATAGCAGGTATCGTTGACATTCCAGAGGTCTGAAATTTCTTCACTCTCAAGCATCCATACATATTGCTTTAAGTTCCCTCTCGACAACCCTGCTGACTTAAGCATCGGAGTGGTCACGCCGGACACCCTTCCGGCGCCCATTCACGAGTTCCTTTCATTGTTTGCAGGTCACGATCGAAGCCATCTACCTTGCTCATTTTCCTAAACAACACTATAAATTCTTGATTTGACCCGGTGGAGCACCCGACCCTGCTCATCCATTTTACCCGGATCACATCATTGGCGCCGTCTGTGGGAAGTTGAGACTAAGGCGTTGATATGGCTCACACGAGGAAAACTAACCAGAACACTTCCCGGGTCCAGGGAGTTGACGCGAATCATTCAAGACAAGAGGACGCCCCTCCCGATCTTATCACTATGACTCCAGCGGAGTTTGATAGACGCATTAACGAAGCCATAGAGAGAGCTATGGCCAGGCGGGAAGCTTCCCACCATGATATACCACTCGAGAAAGAACCAGAAAAAGAGCAGGAGCAGCAGCAAGAATTGAGGGAGGAGGAGAAGAGGGGAGAAGTGGAGGAATCCTCTGCTGGTTCTAAGTTACCAACGATGGTCGAGGAAATGCTGGAGTTAAAACAGAAAATGAAAGTCCTGGAAGGACAGCTGGAAAATCGTGGTTCTTCTCGGACGTCTGTCAAAGGACGCCCGTTTGCTGAGGCTATCATCCGGGAACCTCTTCCTGGAAACTTTAAATCTGCTAAAGTAAGGGCGTATGATGGAAACGAGGACCCGGAAGAACACCTGGCCAGGTTCGAGAATATGGCTATGCTGCACTGTTACACTGATAGGATCAAGTGTAAAGTGTTTTTAACCACGCTGGTGGACTCAGCTCAGAGATGGTTTGACGGATTGGCTCCATTGAGTATTAAATCATTTGAGGATTTTCAGAAAGCCTTCTTACACCATTTCAGCAGCAGTAAGAAATATAAGAAAACTGCTTTCAGTTTGTTCGAAGTGAGACAGGGACCGGAGGAAAGTTTGAGGATGTATATCAAGAGGTTTAACAAAGTGGCCTTGGATGTGCCAACTTGTGCTGCAGAGACAAAAACTACTGCCTTCACTCAAGGCCTAAAAGAGAGTGAGTTCTTCAAGTCATTAACGAAAAAAGTGCCTGAAGATTTTGAGGATTTGCTGTCTAGGGCAGAGAAGTATATCAATATGGAAGAAGCCCAGAAACAAAAGAGGGAAGCCATCAGGAAGGAAAGAGGGGACCGGGCACCTAAGCCCGAGGAGAGGGGACCACGGCGGGGTAATCCAGGGCACTTTTCCCCGCATGTGCCTTTGAAAATTATCCGAGAAAGAGAAGTGCAGGAATGCAGTAGGGATCCGATTCCCAGTCATCAGCTGTCCCAACCCGAGAAAAGTGGATTTTGCACCAGGCATGGTGTGTGTCAGCATAACACCGAGAATTGTAAGTCTTTGAAAAGAAGTTATGTCCCACCCACCAACCAGGGGCATGACCAGTACACCAAAAGGTCGAGAGGTCCACCTTGGAACCCCCGGCCGCCAGTATCTCATGCTCGAGTAGACTCAAGAAACAACCCGGGAAATCATATGGGTAGGAGGAGGGAGCCGGAACCTGAGAAGAGGAGCCCTTCGTCCCCTGTTGCTGGAGTGATTAAGATGATATCGGGAGGATACACCGATGGAGATTCAAATCGGGCCAGGAAATCAAGAAGTAGGCGGGAGTGTCTGGAGGTGGAGGGATCTAGAAGGAACGAGGCCGTGATCAGTTTTGGCCCGGAGGACCTGAAGGGAATAAACATGCCCCACAATGACGCTTTGGTTATCCAAGCCCGGGTGGCCAATTACGACATCCTGAGAGTCTTCGTGGATTCCGGCAGTTCAGTCAATGTGATTTTCAAAGATGCCTTAGTGCAGATGGATTTGCAAGGGTTTAAGTTGGAGGCTGTGGAGACTGCCCTTTTTGGTTTTGCGGGACATGCAGTTTATCCGGAGGGAGAAATTGTTCTGCCACTCACTCTAAGCTCCCGGGACATCAAGAAAACGGTCATGACCACCTTCACAGTGGTGGACTCCCCATCATCTTACAATGTCATTCTGGGGAGGCCGGCCATGAATGAGTTGAGGGCAGTAGCATCTACTTATCATCAAAAGATCAAATTTCCAGTGGGGAACCAGGTGGGAGAAGTTCGTGGAGATCAACCCTCTTCCCGAAAATGTTATGTGGAAGGTATCCGGGCAGATCAGGGCAAATCAAAAAAGGAGGGGAAGAAGCCCAGGGTGGAGGAAGTTTGGAAGGGTGGAGTGGAGAAAGGAGAAGTCCACTTTGTGGCAGAGGAAGAACAGGAAGCTGTGGAGATAGGACCAGGCCGACAGATCCGGGTGGCCCGAGACCTCGATATATCCACCCGGGTCAGTTTACTTAACTGTTTAAAGACTAATATTCATGTGTTTGCCTGGTCCCAGCAGGAACTAACAGGGATTTCACCCCTGATATCTGAGCATCAATTAAACATTCTCCCAGGAGCTCGTCCGATCAAACAGAAGAAGAGACACTTTGGTCCCGAGAAAGACAAAGTTATTGAGGAACAGGTGAAAGAGTTGCTGCAAGCCGGCCACATCCGGGAGGTACAATTTCCTACATGGCTCTCGAATGTGGTGCTGGTACCCAAAGCTGCCGGGAAATGGAGGATGTGTGTTGATTTTCGGGACCTCAATAAGGCTTGTCCCAAGGATCATTACCCATTGCCCCGGATTGACCAGTTGGTGGATTCCACCTCGGGCTTCGAGCTGCTCAGTTTCATGGACGCCTATCAGGGATATCATCAAATTCCCTTAGCAAAAAATGATCAAGATAAGGCCAGTTTCATCACCTCGGGAGGTACATTTTGTTATGTTGTGATGCCTTTCGGGTTGAAAAATGCAGGGGCCACATATCAGCGTTTAATGGATAAAGTCTTTGAGAAGCAGCTGGGAAGGAATCTGGAGGTTTATGTGGACGATATTTTGGGAAAGTCAAAAGAGGTGATGAATTTTATCGATGATTTGGAAGAAACCTTTACCACTCTGACATCTTATGGGATCAAGCTCAATCCCGCTAAATGTATTTTCGGAGTCAAGAGTGGTAAGTTCTTGGGCTTTATAGTGACAGAGCGGGGGATCGAGGTCAACCAAGAAAAAGTGAAGTCCGTCTTATGTATGCCTTCTCCCCGATCTGTCAAAGAAGTGCAGAAGCTGACCGGGAGGATTGCCTCCCTATCTCGGTTTATATCTCGGTCAGCCCACAGAAGTTATCCTTTCTTTCAGGTTCTCAGAAAAGCCCAAAAATTCGGATGGGATGACAAATGCGAGCAGGCTTTCCAAGATCTTAAAAAGCATCTAGCTGAGCTTCCAGTTCTGGTAAAGCCTGAGCCCGGGGATAAATTGTTTGTCTATTTATCCACTACTGAATATGCTGTCAGCTCTGTCCTAATAAAGGAAGAAGGCTCGGATCAAAAGCCTGTCTATTATGTCAGTCACGCCCTAAGAGGTCCCGAGCTGCGGTATAGTGAAGTGGAGAAGATGGCCTTGGCTTTAGTTGTGACTGCCCGGAAATTGCGGCCTTATTTTCTATCGCATCCTATTACCGTTCTTACTAACAGCCCGCTTGGAAGAATTATGACACATTCTGAAGTATCCGGGCGGATGATCAAATGGAATGTGGAATTGGGGGAATACGATATTGAGTATAAGCCCCGGTTGGCAATAAAAGCGCAGGCTTTATCCGATTTCCTATCTGAGATGATTCAACCTGCTGAGGAAGAAAGATGGAGGGTGTTTGTAGACGGGGCTTCTTGCCTGGTTGGATGTGGAGTAGGAGTCGTGATAATCTCCCCATCGGGAGAGAAGATTAAATTGGCAGTCAAAATTGGTTCCAGGGTAACAAATAATGAAGCAGAATATGAGGCTGTTCTAGCCGGAGTCCGGGCTGCCCGAGAAATTGGAGCGGCTAGGATTATATTGTATTCCGATTCACAGTTGATTACTCAGCAGATCAAGGGCACGTATGAGGTCAAGGACGACAAAATGCTCAAATATTTGCATCTCATCAAAGCCCAGGCAGTAGTGTTTGTGGATTGGAGCATCGAACAGATACCCCGAGAAGAAAATGGAGAGGCTGATGCCCTAGCAAAAATGGCTGCTTCTTTGTCGGAAGACAGCACCCGGGAGGTTTTATTTGTTTCCTGAGCAGTTTTAACTATTGAAGAAGAAGAAATGTTGACAATACCCGAGGATTCTTGGATGACCCCTCTGATCAAATTCATTCGGGACAATGAATTGCCCGAGGAGAGAGCTCGAGCACAGAAAATAAAAAGACAAGCCCCCAGGTTTGTTCTCTTAAATAATATCTTATACAGGAGATCATTCCAGGGACCATTGTTGAAGTGTTTGAGCGGGAAGGAAGAGATTTATGTTCTTCAAGAGATTCATGAAGGATGATGTGGTGATCATTTGGGGGGTCATCTTTAGCTCGGAAAGCGATGCTAGCCGGGTTCTGGTGGCCGACTCTTCACCATGATTCAGCTCGAGTGGTCCGGACTTGTGAAAGCTCTCAACATCATTCCAACTTTCAGCACAGCCCAGTCACTCCTATGAAGCCTATTTGGGCGTCTTGTCCTTTTGATCAGTGGGGTATGGATATAGTCGGCCCATTGCCAGTTGCTCGGGCCCAGAAAAAATTCCTGTTGGTGGCTGTGTATTACTTCTCCAAATGGGTGGAAGCCGAGCCCTTGGCTAAAATCACCGAGCAAGAGGTTTTTAAATTCTTATGGAAGAATATAGTATGTCGCTTCGGCATACCCCGGCGATTGATCTCGGATAATGGGAGACAGTTTCAAGGAAAAGAAATAACGTCTTGGTGCCAGGAAATGAAGATCACCCAGTCCTTCACTTCCGTTGCGTACCCTCAGGCCAATGGGCAGACAGAAGTTGTAAACAGAATCATTGTGCAGGCTTTAAAGACCAGACTGCAAAGCAAAGGGAAGGACTGGGTAGAAGAATTACCCAGTGTACTATGGGCATACAGGACTACTCCTCGGGCACCTACCCAAGAAACTCCATTCAGCTTGGTGTATGGATCTGAGGCCATCCTTCCTGTTGAGATCGGTCAAACATCTGCCCGGGTAGAATCTTACCCGAGCAACAATGAGGGTAGCCGTGCATTGGAACTGGATCTATTAGAAGAAAAGAGGGACCAAGCCATGATCCGGATGGAGGCATATCGAAACCGGGTCATGAAATCCTACAACAAAAAGGTCCGAGTTCGAGACTTGCAGATAGGGGACTTGGTGATGAAGAAGGTTAATCCAGCTGGGGACGTGGGCAAGCTCGAAGCTCGATGGGAGGGGCCTTACAAAATCATTAAGAGAGTCAGTTCAGGATCCTTTTACCTAGAAGATGCTCAGGGTAAACTTCTTAAGAGACCTTGGAATGTACTTCATTTGAAGAAATATTACGCTTAGCCAATGTACAGCTGTAATTTTCACTTTGAAGAAATAATAAAGGATCGTTTTCCTCATTCTTTTGCCTACTATAAGTGATATTGTGTAAAACTGAGGAGACATAAGCCCAAGGTTCTACTCCCTGGCTCGGGGCTCCGTACCTCGACCATTCCAAAGTCCCGGGACCTGTTCCCCGGCCTAAGGTTCCGTACCTTAGTTCTACATAAGCCCAGGGTTTTACTCCCTGGCTCGGGGCTCCGTACCTCGACCATTCCAAAGTCCCGGGACCTGTTCCCCGGCCTAAGGTTCCGTACCTTAGTTCTACATAAGCCCAGGGTTCTACTCCCTGGCTCGGGGCTCCGTACCTCGACCATTCCAAAGTCCCGGGACCTGTTCCCCGGCCTAAGGTTCCGTACCTTAGTTCTACATAAGCCCAGGGTTCTACTCCCTGGCTCGGGGCTCCGTACCTCGACCATTCCAAAGTCCCGGGACCTGTTCCCCGGCCTAAGGTTCCGTACCTTAGTTCTACATAAGCCCAGGGTTCTACTCCCTGGCTCGGGGCTCCGTACCTCGACCATTCCAAAGTCCCGGGACCTGTTCCCCGGCCTAAGGTTCCGTACCTTAGTTCTACATAAGCCCAGGGTTCTACTCCCTGGCTCGGGGCTCCGTACCTCGACCATTCCAAAGTCCCGGGACCTGTTCCCCGGCCTAAGGTTCCGTACCTTAGTTCTACATAAGCCCAGGGTTCTACTCCCTGGCTCGGGGCTCCGTACCTCGACCATTCCAAAATCCCGGGACCTGTTCCCCGGTCTAAGGTTCCGTACCTTAGTTCTACATAAGCCCAGGGTTCTACTCCCTGGCTCGGGGCTCCGTACCTCGACCATTCCAAAGCCCCAGGACCTGTTCCCCGGCTTAAAGTTCCGCACCTTGGCTCCTCATAAACCCAGAGCACTACATCCTGTTAAGTGTCCGTTCGTTCCAGGCATTCACATCACAGATATCCATTTAAAGTGCGGAAGGCTAATACCCGTTCACATGATTTGGTATCTTAGTTAGTTCTCAACACTTGGAAAATTGTTAGATTTGTTAGAACGAGAATGTCCTGATCATATAAGGAACGAGTACTGAATTTTTGTAAATATTGCGAAGAAGGATAAAAGGAAAGAAAATATTCCATTACTACAAAGCCCGAAGGCAGGGAGTGAACTTAAAAATGAAAAGAGGACAAGCCTATTCTATATCAGCAGAGGGCTGTTTTCTGGCTCTTTCGCCTCCTCTGTCGGCTTCTCTATTTGCCCTGCTTCTCCCTCTCCAGGTTTTTCTTCTTCCTCCCCCTCTACGGACTCCTCCTGTTTCTCCTCCTCTACCGGTTCCTCTCCGTCCTCCTCTTCGGATGTACCCTCGTTGCCTCCCACCCCGGCTCCTGCAAGAGATGCAATGGCTAGCCCGAAGTCTGGAAAGTTGGTTCTATCCTTGGGGATAAGCTCGGCTTCCTGGAATTGTTGAAGGCATCTTTTGAAGCCAGTCTTAAAGAAAAGATAAGCTCGATTCTCAACGGCCGCCTTGAATTCTGAGGATTCCAGGAAGGAAGTCCGCAGTTGCTCTTTTTGGCGCTCAGACTCGGCTAGAGCCTTCTCGGCTCTTTCAGCCCGGGACATTTGTTCTTCTATGGCATCTATCAGGGAGGCGTTCTTGCGATCAAGAATCGACTGATGCCTTTGAAGAGTTTCCTCCCTGATGTGACTTTCATTTAATTCCTCCCGGGCTTTGGCCAGCTCCGCCTGAGCAAACTCCACAGAGCCTTGAAGGGTTGCCACTGTCTCCGAATGGAATCCCTTCAATTGAGCAAGCTCCGCTTGAATAAGCTCGTTCGTCTCTTGGAAGACCCGGAGTTGGGGAGCCTGGTGGTTGGCTAAGGAGGACACCTCTTCATAGGCTGACATTAACATATGTGCACCCTATTTTTCAGAGAGAAGGCAGGGTTGGCAAGGTCATATATAAAAAAAAAAAAAAAAAGGGAGAGAAGATAGGGGAAGAAAGAAGCTTACAGCCATAAGTTTTTTCAAGCCACCCAGGCATCGAGGGGTTGGCGGCATGCTCTTCAGGAAGGCCTGGTCAGTAGGAAGGATCATTCGCTTGAGGAAGTCTGCCCCAACCCGGGAGGCTCCCTCGGTGGAGAAGACAGACCCGCTGGGCTGCGAAGGGAGGAAGGGCCCCTGGAAAAATTCTGGGAGAGGCCCCTGGAAGGATTCTGGGAGAGGCCCTTGGAGAGGTTCCTGTGAAGGTTCTTGGAGGGGTGCCTGGTCATCGCGCATAAGGGGAGGCGTGTCTGACTGAATCGCTTGAAAGGAAGCCTGGCCTCCCGCTTGATCATCCTCGCTGAGAGTCACCACCGGGATGGTCGTAACTCTTCTTGGCCTTTGGCTAAGGGGGAGGAGGTCCTCATCATCTTCCCTGGATTCAGGCGCCGTTCTCTTAAGTTCAAATTGCACCCGGGCCGTCTCCTTTGCCCGGGCAGCCACATCCTCCGCTCTCTTTTCAGCAGCGGCCTTTCGGGCTGCCCTTTTCTTCTCCTTGGCCGCCTTCTCGGCTGCCCATCTTTTGGCAAAAGCCTCTTCCATTAAATCTGCATAAGGAGCAGGCAAGGGTAAAATCCAAATGCAAATACAAAGTCAGGGAGCAATCGCACAACATGTAAAGGAAAGTTACCAGATTGATGGCCCGAGCCAGCAACTTCATCAATCACTTGGTCAATCGGGTCCTCAACCCGGGCACTTAAATGATAAGCAACCAGTTGTTCTTGGGCAATAAGGACGGAGGAAGAAAACTTTCTACCCTCTACCAGGGCGAGGCTTCGGATGTAAAATTCTTCAGATTTGTACGCCTGAGGAAGTTCTGGCTGTTGAGGAAGAGAAGGGAGGAACTCGGTTGAACAATCAAGAGAACCCGGGAGACGAATGAAAAAATATCTTCCTTTCCACCCCTTTTGAGAGGAAGGGATGTCATCAAGAAAGCGGGCATTAAGCCGAGTAGAAAGGGAAAAGGCATTATCTCCTAATCTACAAATAAAGAAATAATGCAGAACTTTGGAATTTATTATCAGATCATGCGTACGGAAGAGAACAAAAACCGAAGCCATGATCCGGAAAGAGTTGGGATGAAATTGATTGATAGGTACACCAAAAAATTTGGCAACCTCGATGTAGAACGGAGCAATGGGAAATCGAAGACCGTTGCGGAGTTGGTCTCGAAAAAAGGTAATATAACCCGAGGGAGGTTGATCCGCCCGGTCAGAAGGTCCGGGTATAAGAATAGGATAAGAAGAAGGAATGACCCCTAGGGTTCGAAGTTCTTTTTCTGCTCCGGGTCGCAGGGAGCTTTTCAGAGAAGAGAACCATGGAATCTCGGGGGCCTCGGTTAAAGGGTGGTCGGAAGCCCGGGCTTTACCCTTACCCTTACCCTTTTTTGGGATCCGGGATATGCCCGAAGAAGAAGGTTTAGAAGGTCTCGAGGAAGATTGGGGTTTTAAGATTATAGGTTTTTGGACAGTCTGGGTAGAAGGGCGACGAGAAGTAGGAGAAGGAGACGAATCAGAACGAAGGGCGGCGGATTCATACCCTGACGAACCTCGAGCATTGGCCCCGGAAGTAGAAGAAGTAGAATTAGACATAAGGAAAAGAAAAAACTTACAAATGCGGTGGAAGATCGTCGGAGCAAGGAAACTTTGAATGCCGGAACTGCGAGAAGAGAATTTGCAAGGGCTTCGCCGAGAATGCTGATTTGAAAGTGATTTTTGGGAAAACCTAGGGTCGCTATATATAGGAGATGGGGAATGATCGGAACCGTCGATTGAGTGAACGCGTGTGCGGTTTCGATACGCCTCGAAAGTTGCGACGGGCAGAACGAAAAGACAGTTACACAGATCGAGATGTCATGATGTTTTATCTCCTCGGAATACGAAACATTACTAGCCGTCGGGATAGATGAACACGTGTCGTTGTAGTAACGTGTGGATAGGCCGGGAGGTTTAGGAGAACTCGGCAAGTTCGTTTCATAGCTCGGGAACCTAGAGACCCAGGACGGAGATTTCTAAGTCCGAATAATCCGAGACCCCGGCATCTTGTTATAGTCAAAAGGTTCGATAGCCCGGGATTATATTTTAAGTTCGGGGGGATCAGGTTATTACAAATAACTGTAAGTCTATTGATTCGGTCCGCATAAATTCGCACAAGATTTATTTGCAGAAGAGTAAAGCGATAGAAGTCGATAAAATTTCCATTACATAAAATAGCGGCGAAAAGTTATGGGATCCATTATGTTAGATACAGAATCCTGCCACTCCGTTATCCAATTAGTTAATTCGTGAATGCGGAGGTCAATGAAGAATTCATTCTTCATTATCTTGTCCAGGGCATGCCACTCTTTCCACAGCATCATGTGCAGCAGAACTTCATCGTCAACTAGATCGGTCACCCGGTCTACTACGAATTCTCGGATATACTTCCTCGCTCTGGCTCTTTGCGCTCGAGTAGTGGCCAAGCGATTGCGATAGGTATAATCCAAGTCATGAACCTTGTCCCGCACGGCCATGACCTTCGCCCATATATGTTCCTCGATTTCCCTCTTCAGTTCCTCCACATGAGGACGCATCTCCGGGGTCACCAGGACATGTGTACTGCTGCAGGCACTGGAACCGCTTGAATTCGACATTTTGAATTGAGAGTCACTTTACATCTATCCCCCCTTATTTATAGGTGAACGTTTTTAAATGTGGAGGAAATACAAGGGTCCCAGCCAGCGGAATCGTCCCCTCTATGAGTCAAAGGAAAAAGTTAATCGAAGCCATCGAATCTAAACACGTGGGCGGTCAGGATATTTCTTGAAAATTGTGCTAAGAAGGTGAAGGGGCATTGACGGTTACCAAGGCGCCCGACTGATACATCTGGGAATACGGAACGTTCTCATTCGGTGAGAGTTTTAATGATGAGCTGTATATCATCCGGATACCACGTGAATAGTCCGGGAGGTTTGAGGCCCCGGCATATTATTCTAAGTCCGGGAGGTTTGAGGCCCCGGCATATCATTCTAAGTCCGGGAGGTTTGAGGCCCCGGCATATTATTCTAAGTCCGGGAGGTTTGAGGCCCCGGCATATCATTCTAAGTCCGGGAGGTTTGAGGCCCCGGCATATCATTCTAAGTCCAGGAGGTTTGAGGCCCCGGCATATTATTCTAAGTCCGAGAGGTTTGAGGCCCCGGCATATTATTCTAAGTTCGGGAGGTTTAAGACCCCGGCACGTTATTTTCGGTCCGGGAAATTCGAGGCCCCGACATTTTCTTCCAAACAAAGCTCTAGTGCTTTGTTTAAAGTAGGTGAGATCTTTGTTCTGGGAGATTCAATCGCGCATTTATGAATTACACCCGGTTTATCATTAATTAACGTGCAAAGAAGAGAATGAAACAAGTAAGCAGATTTTATTCATAAAGGAATCGCTCATGCCTAGCACCAATTATTAGTACACCTACGACATGTTGCCACTCATGGATCCAGTGGGTTAGTTCAGGAGACTGGGCGAGGTTAAAGGACTCAGAGGAGGAAATCTTTCCCAGTTGACGCCCTTCCTTCAGCAGCATCGCATGAAGCAGGACTTCATCAGTAGCGAGCTCGGCAACATGGTTGACTTCGAGCTCCCTTTTGTACCTCCTCGCCACCGCTCTTTGTGCCCGAGTAAAGGTCAAACCCTCTCGGAGCGTGGCATTAAGATCTTGAATCTTATGCCAAGTGGACATCACCTTCGACAAGACCAACTCCTCAATGGTCCTCTTCAGATCCTCCAGGTGAGGAGGTAGGGTATTGGGCGCTGGAACGTAGATGCCACTGCAGACCGTAGATTCGCTCGAACTTGCCATGCCGAAGGTATTATCTCTTACCTCCCATTGCCTTCCTGTATTTATAGGCACGTAGCATTTATTATCGAGGTAGGCGAAGGGACTGTTACGAATATCAAGGTACTAAAGTATTAATCGGCAGAAGAGGAAAGGACGCACGTGGTTATCGAGGCGTTAGACTTATTTCTTTCCCGAAATACGAAGCATCTCCAGGAAGGAGTTAAGGCTTACACCTGTTATCGCAACAATCGGGATATCCGGGTAAGCGTGGTAATATTTGTATTGAGTCCGGGAGGTTTAAGGCCCCGGCATTTTCTCTTGAGTCCGGGAGGTTTAAGGCCTCGACGTTTTATCTTAAGACCGGGAGATTCGAAGTCCCAGCATATTGTTGTAAACCCGAGAAATGCGGAGCTCGGGCGCCCTTTTAGTTTTATTAGTACGAAATCCTCACGTCTCCGTTCGTTACTTATTAGTAGTTAATCTTGTCAGTCGAGTCAGACAGTCCGTGGGATATGCATCAGATAAAATGGTAAAAGACAGTAAACTCGGATAATAATTTTATTTAACGAAATTACTTCGAATTACATCGAAATATGCCTCATCTACGAAGGCTTTCCACAGGAACATCCAACGTCTCACTTCTCGTGTAGCCCTTCCTTCATAGCCCTTGGCGTCAGTGATATCGTTGAGAGTGTTCCTCTCTTTTCGAAGCATCAGTTCGTACATGCGGTCCTCTTCAAAAGGATCCCCCAACTCGGAAATATTTAGATACTCCCGATACTTCTCCAATTTCGCCAGAAGCCGAGGAGTATTAGCCTCACCGCAGTAGTAGAGAAGCTGTAACTCCTGCAGTGCCTCCCAGAAGGCGAGAATTTTGTGAAAGACCTCCTCCTCTATTTCCGTCTTATGCCTCTCTGAGGATGCATTCATGAACTCTTCCGCCAGATCAGGGACGCTGGGATTGCTAGCACCTGCCATTGTATCTTCCTAACAACACTTTGCTGGTATGATGACGGATCGGTAAGGCCCTATTTATAATAAGAACAAATTAATAATGACCGTTGATCTTCAAGATGCCTGAACGGTTGAGATAAGTTTTGGAAATTGTGCCGGGAGGGGGAAAGACGTGCACAGTTGTCGAGGTGTCAGACTTATCCATTTCTCGAGATGTGGAGCGTTTTCTAGTAGGAATTAATTGTGGGTGCATCTCATTATAACGAATGCAACATCCAGAGGGGCTGGATAACAATTCATTAGGGTCCGGGAGACAAATCATCCAGGCGTGACATCTCTTCTACGGGATATTTAAAGGCTCCGATGCTATTATACACCGTGAATTATTTCACACCAATCGGGACGGCGAGTGAGACTCTAGCCCGACTATTTTAGGGATGGGTGGTGATACCCCTATAAGGGCTCGGGTCCTGGAGGACCCGGGAAATGTCATTGAGTAGCCCCTATAGAAACCGGGAGGGCGATTGTTACCCACGCGACTGGGCGCTTCATGCATGACCGGGTATTTACTTACCTCCCGAGCAACTAGGGACCGGGCTTTCATGCTGAAGCCGAGGGCTCAATACTCGAGTAACTTACTTAGAGGATCTTACAGATTGTAAGGCAGAAAGCGACTGGGCGGGAAGTCAACGTCTTCCGCCTGAACGTATCCCCGAAAATATGGAGAAGAAAGGGACTGGACATGCAGTCAACGTCCCTTATTCTTGGAGTACCCACGAAGCTATCGGGTAGAAAGGGACCCGACAGGCCGTCAACGTCCGAGGGTACAGGTAGTAGGTGAGCACGCGCATCAAGGTAACCCTAGCTTCTCTTCAAATAGCAGGTATCGTTGACATTCCAGAGGTCTGAAATTTCTTCACTCTCAAGCATCCATACATATTGCTTTAAGTTCCCTCTCGACAACCCTGCTGACTTAAGCATCGGAGTGGTCACGCCGGACACCCTTCCGGCGCCCATTCACGAGTTCCTTTCATTGTTTGCAGGTCACGATCGAAGCCATCTACCTTGCTCATTTTCCTAAACAACACTATAAATTCTTGATTTGACCCGGTGGAGCACCCGACCCTGCTCATCCATTTTACCCGGATCACATCATATATATATATATATATATATATGGAATTTGTAAAAATATAGCCCAACATCATGTCTAACCATTAAAAAGTATTGAAAATTTTACTGGATTAATCAAATGTGAAAATAAAACCCATATGATAAAACGAATCAGGTGAATATAAAAAAAAAAACCAGGATTGTTGATCAACTAGTTTAATTGGATCTAATCTGTTTTAATATTCTATTTTTAATTTACACCAGTAATTCTAACTAACACCAATATTGTATCTTTAGAATCTATCAAGAACTGTTCAAATTAACTTGCAAACTTCGGTAACAATGGACAATATGCATGTGAAATAACGATCAAATTTTGACCGTGGCTCTACACTTACAACATAGATTAACAAAAAAATAGAAAAACTTGTTTCCACTCAAGCAAATGTGCCATTCTCTACAGGGGACATCACATTCGTATTGATCCGCTCTTGATCAGGTTCAAATTCAGACTGTTGTATCGTTCTCTCGAATACTGTCTCGACGCCTTTCTCCAATCTGTTCCGGCCTTCATCATTGCGGCAAACTCATCGTAACTTATACGCCCATCCTGCAGAAAATAATATAGAAAAAAATGTAAGCAATGTATGAAAGAATGTGTTTGAGATGGTCAGAAATTTGAGATAGGAGGCGACTGACCTTGTCTGTGTCCACGTCTTGCATAATGGCAATAATGACCTCTTCACTGGTCGCCTCTGTCTCCGCCTCTTCGGCGAAGGCGTCTCTTAGCTCTTCCATCTCTATATACCCACTTTTGTTAGCATCAAAGAACTCGAATGCCTTGTGTATATGTTCGTCGTTTCCCATCTTTCTTAGGTGAACAGATATTGCAACAAATTCTCCACAATTGAGATATCCATCTTTATCCACATCACCCTGTTCCAACAGGAATTAAAAAACTAACGTTACTCTACTAGTTAATACAAAACAAAAAAATTCACATGACGAGGCGTGTAGCATTCAAAAATCTTGTGCTTTGCAAACGAAGTGTTCTCTAGCATGGCATCATCTGTTTCAGTAATCGTTGTCAAAAATGCGAGCTCGTGGGGAGGTAAGCTAACAAAATTTTTATAGGGTCACTGCCCTGCTTTTTCCCATGCTTCTCGTTTCTCATCGAATCATGTATTGATGAACGACTCATAGATGACTACCACTTTAGAGCTGTTCAAAAGATTTAAGCCTAGAATGAAGTCTTATAATCAGATATGACACTCACAGCTTCCATTAGAATTTGAAGATCGCTATCTGGGATGTGATGGCCGAGCTTGTGTAGCCCCACTCTTAACTCGTCAATGTCAATCTTCCCCTTATTGTCCATATCCATCAATTGGAATCCTTCAACTATGCCTGCAACTTCCTCCACAGATAGATGCTCAGCAATCACCTGACATTCGAGAAATCGATTTAGCAAAAACCTTAACGGGCCAACGACACCATTATTGATTGTTTATTAACTTTTTGAAGCAAGAGCTGTTACCCGTAGAGCTTTTTTCTTGAGCTTATTCATCATTGAAAACTGCTTGAGCCTAGCTCTAACAGTTTCACCCAAAGAAACATTGGGAGCACTCTTTGCATTCTGCAACCAAGGATGATCTGCGAGTCAAGCAGCTAGAATTGTCAACAATTTGAAACGAACAATCAAGCATGGTGTATGTAAAATGTGGTGTCAATAATTAATTGGGCTAAATGTTACCTAAAACCTCCTCGGGTGTAAGACGTTTCTTGGGGTCGGGGTTGAGCATTTTCTTTACCAGGTCTTTTGCTTTATCAGAAACCTTGGGCCAAGGATCTCTTTTGAAGCTCACAACAGAACGAATAATCGATTGGGCAATGCCTTGTTCAGTTTCTGCAGTTTAACAACATTTTGTGCCAGAGGGAATGTCAAAGCCGAGTGGAAAATTTCGGTACTTTCAATCAAACAAGAGAGAGTTTCCATGTCCACACACACAAGTTAACCGAACTTCGCATCCCTATCTACTATACGATACACAAAATATGATTGATTCAACCATTTTTAATTAGTTTGAACATCCTCCTTCAATAAAGTTGGCATTAAAGTTTAGTGGCATAAATTCAAAATATGGGAGCAACGCGTACGGAAAATTGGAAACTAACCAGCCCAAAACGGTGGAAATCCACAGAGTAAGATATAAAGAACAACGCCAGCACTCCAAATATCTATTTCTGGACCATAGTCTTTCTTCAGGACCTCCGGAGCCATATAGAAAGGGCTTCCCACAATTTCATCAAATCTCTCGCCTGCAGAATCGCCAAGACGTTAGCTAATGCAATCCAACATATGTTTAACTGCAACCCAAAGAATTAATGAAGCGTGAAAGGAACATACCAGGCTTGAAGATAACTGACAGCCCAAAATCAATGACCTTTAGTGGTGCCGTTTCTTTCATATTTGCAAACAAGAAGTTTTCGGGCTTAAGATCACGATGCATGACCCCATGCTTATGGCAATTCTGCAGGAAGATCCACTTAATTAGATAACACTTACAAGGTCATGTGGACAAAATACAGTTACTTTGCAAGTTACCACGGCAACAAACAGAACAGAGTTGGAAAAAAAAAAAGATGCAATCCTAAAAAACAGGGTCGAATAGTGAGTGGTTCGAGTCAACACAAAACATCAAGAAATCAAATCTTCACCTGAATAACTTCGACAATGGTTCGAGTCACAGCGGCAGCCGCCCTCTCAGTATAATGTCCTCTAGCAACAATTCTGTCAAACAGTTCACCACCCTCACATAACTCCATAACTAAATGCACTGCACTATCATCTTCGTATGTATCCTTCAAACTCACAACATTTGGAAGCTTAGGCAAATGCTTCATGATCTGAACCTCCCTCCTCACATCCTCAATATCTACTCTAGTCCTGAGCTTCTTCTTAGATATCGACTTACAAGCAAACACTTCCCCAGTTGATTTTTCAGTGCATAAATAGGTAACCCCGAATTCACCTCTACCGAGCTCACGCCCCAGCTCGTAAAAGCCCTCAATGTTATGGCCTGTCGGATTGGTCAATACGTAGGATTTGTATCCACCAATCGGCACATGTTTACCATCATTAATAGCGAAGCGATTTGGCTTATGATTACCCACTATCTCCTCGTCGGAAGTTTTAGGAACAACACAACAGTTTCCCATTTTAATGAAATCAAGAAAAATCAAACAATTTTTTCAATATTTGAACAAAAAATGTAGTCGGGATTCAATAAAAGCCCAAGTATCAATGAATCAATCAAAATCTGAACTTTTTCAGATCAAAAGAATAAAGATTTAACTTTTATCAGCATAAGCTCCGAACTCTCAATTCCCACGATTTCTACGCCGATTAAGCTTATGACTTGCACAAAAAAGATAGAACTCCGCTAAAGATTAAAAAAAAAACCCAAACTTTAAGATCAAAACACGAGAAACAAAGAATTGGGTTCTCTCTAAATTCAACCAGCTTCAAAACCCGCCAAACAAGTTTCAGATATTTGAAGATTCAATATTCCGGATGAAAGGGGTGGCAAAACCAAGAAAATATACCAAGTTTCAAAGAAATATGTGGTGAGTTAAAGGAAGAAGCTTTGGTATGACAAAACAATGTGAAGGGCAAGGAGATTTAAGGGAAGATGGGAAAGGTCTTGTAGTAAAACGTCGAGAATTGGAATATATCCACATTAAGGAGGGAGACATATCGTGATTTCTTGGTGACTTCCCTCCTCCTAAGGTACGTTTCAAATAATACATAAAATAATAATATCTTTTTGGACATTTTCTTCTCTCTGCTAATTCTATTTGACTTATGGAGGAATAGATTTATTTTGCAAAAAATCAAATTATTTTCTTGATGAAGTAGTCCAAGAAAAGGAATGCGCCAATAACAAATCCTTGAACAATATTCATTATATTCACTATATAATGACAAAGGGAGCTCCCTAGCTCTAAGCCTTTCTACACTTTTTAATAATATTAAATTTATTCCAAATTTTTGTTTTAGGAGATAAATAATATATATATATGTTCGATGTTAGTTTTGGACAATAAAGACTTGACAAAAACTTATGTGAGACGATTTCACATGAGATCCACTCCAAAGGTTTTGCCATACATGTAAAATTCATTGATAAATTGTATCTAAAACTGAGATATTATAAGATATGGTGTAATCAATAAATAAAAAATATAGTGTACAACAAAATGAGTGGTTAAAATCATTGAAATTATGTTTTACGATTTTATTTTTAATAAAAAAATTATGGGGGAAGTCTTGTGTTCCCTTCACATGGGAACTTTTGAATTAGTCTTCTTTCTTTTTCAAAAATATTAAGTGATATATATTATTTGATTTTTTTTTTTTTTTTTTTTTGGGGCATGTGACAAAGTTGAATTCCGCGTGTGACCAAGCGGTGGCTTTCTTTGGTAGAAGTCTAATTTGGATGGAATATTTAGCTAAAGCCGGCAAGTCAAACTCGGCGCCTCTCATTGAGAAGCAATCATATGACCATATCCAAGTCCTCTCTCTTTTTTTTAATTTATTTTTAAATTTAATAATTTCAATTCTTTATTGAAATCATTGTATAATATAACGAGTTATATGTTGAAAATGAAATAAAATAAATTTTAATTATTGGACGTTAAATTAGTTTTTAAATTTTTTTGCCTTCAATATTATGTACTTTTTTCGGCCTAATTATTTAAGCAAAAACTTGTGTGAGACAGTCTCACGAGTCGTATTTTGTGTCATCCGTGAAAAAATATTACTTTTGATTGTGAATATCGGTAGAGTTGACCCGTCACACAGATAAAGATTCATGAGATCGTATCACGAAAGACCTACTCAATTATTTAACTTTCCTTTATTTCTCAATGAGTAGGTCTCACAAGTTGTTGCATTTCTCAATTATCTCAAATATATAATTCAATTTCTAAGTTTATTAAAATATACACTCGTGTTTCTTTGATATCATGATCTACTTTGGTACTGTCTTTCCCTTGACTTGGAATGTTACATTTGCAGCGTTTTTCTTGAGTGGGAGGGGGGAATTTAAGCCCATACTTTGGTCCAACTTTTCTAGCCCAAGTTTGTAAACGAAATTTGGGCCTAAAAACATGAGCCCAATCAGGGAGGCCCAATATTTGTTTGCTCTCTCTTTCACCTCGTTTCCCACATGGCCCATTTGACCCGAGAAGAAAAGCGGTTTTACGTTATCTTACATGAACTGTAACTTTTAATTTTAATATAATATTTCTTCTTTTAGAATAAATGGTTCTGTCTACTATATTATATATATATATATATATATATTTTTAAAAATGGTGAAATAAATCAAATCTATTTATAAGTTACAGAACTTTCCACATTTCAGTGATTGTGTACAACATTAGTTCTTCAGGAATCACCTTCAATTGTGGTTTTTTTTATTATATTTTGTTTTACTATTGGGAATTTCCAACAACCTCTTCAATCCTGATTTTTTAATTTTATTTTAAAGGATCTTCATGCTTTTTTCGCACTGATATAGCAGATAAGATTGTTACCTGAATTAAGTAAATTTAGGAGAATGTAGAGATGTTGGATTCAGATGCGTGGACGTCATTCCTACGAACCACCCCTGATAAAATATGATGGATCGTCATTTGCTTTACGAAAAAAACGTTAGAGAAACTGAAGATGCACAAAGAATAAACCCTTCAATGCTCAAGTCAACATTATCGCAGCTTATTAGAGTGGCTACAACGGTAGCTTTATTGAATATAATAAATTAGGTTCAAAATAAAGCAGTCGTTACAGAGTGTTCAATTAACCCAACATTATTTTTTTAAAAAAAAATTGGTTTCTTTTGAGAGGATGCAGCTCACACACCCTCTCAAATGGCTCGTGTGTAGCATGCGTGCATGGGGTGCGAGCGCCTTGTACTTGTTGGTTGTCGTGCGTCTTCAATAATTTATTTTTTTCCCAAACAATTAGCTTCAATTTTGTTATTTTTATTGGTTTTTTCTTTTTCCAACAACTTTATTTGGGTAAAAACCTTTTTTTAAAAAATAATTTTGTTCTCCAACTTCATTTTTGAAACAAAAATACCTTCATTTTTTAAAATAAATATAACGACTACTTTTTGAACTTTTTACTATAAATATAGTAGAGTGTGTCTTATGTGAGACCGTCTCACGGATCTTAATCTATGAGACGGGTCAACCCTACCCATATTCACAATAAAAAGTAATACTCTTAACATAAAAAATAATTCTTTTTCATATATGACCCAAATAGAGATCCGTCTCACAAAATACAACTCGTGAGACAGTATAAATCTCTCATTTCTCACTCTCCATTTCAAAATTATCTACTAATTATCAACACAATATTTATATCTTCTTATCTGAAATGCCTGAAAAATTTAGTGTTTCATTCAACAATTTATTTGGATATCCAAATATAGAAGGAATGCAAACTCTTAAAATTTTCAATCTCGTTCTCCTCACCATTCTCAATTTTCACAAAATATTCCAACTGGTTCGAATGTTGTTCCCAATGCCTCATTTTTCATGCTTTTGAGCGATTCTAATGCTTCAATGGATGGTCAGTTTATGATGTTGATGTCGATTCCAATGCTAAGCTCTCAATTTTCAAAACATTCGAAAAAATCCGAAATAGGAAAATAATAACCTAGATGATGATGAAGAGGATGACTGAGAAAATAACGACCATCATAAAGAGTTAGTTGCCAACTAGGGGTACAAACGAACCGAATCGAGCCGAATAATAGTAAAAAAGTCAGGCTCGAATTCGGCTCGAAATAGGTATATTCGAGTTCGAGCTCGATTCGAAGTTCGATAATTTCAAATATTTGGGCTCGAGCTCGGCTCGAAATGAAGTTCGAGTTCGAGTTCGGCTCGAAATATTCGAATATATTCGTGAACTATTCGAATTATTGCTCGGATATTAAGGTTTGAAAGCTCGAAATGCTCGAAATATTCGAAATGTATATATATATATATAATTATATTATATTAATAAAATATTAAGACTCGCGAACTATTCGCGAGCTATCGAACAAAATAATTTGGGCTCGAGTTCGGCTCGAAAAAAAGTTTGAACGTGTTCGAGTTCGGCTCAAATTCGATAAGTTCGAATACAAATCGAATATTTATCGAGCCGGCTCGAAAAACTCGCGAACATGTTCGGTTCGTTTGCAGCCCTATTGCCAACAAACCAAAAGTTGATAATGCACAAAATAATAAGCATTTTTGGCAAAGTACATGTAAGATTTTAAAATTAATAATTCGATAATTTGACATAATTAAAATAATTATTGAGATGTTAAATTTAAAATAATTATTCATAGAAAATAAATTAGAAAATGTGTTAGAAACATGTATGGTTGAATATCGAGAAATTTAAATGATATAAATACATATCGAAGTTAAAAATAAATAACGCATGAGTACTAAAAATACGCAAAATCAGGTTAATAAAGTATAAATTATTGTATTTAGTATTTATACAACATATACATATATATTATTTTTCCAAAAGTAGAAAATTCCCAAATCCCAAGCTCAAGCCCTTCCCGTCGGCTCCATCTTCCTATCTAAATCGCGGTTTATTCCTTCCTACCCCTGCAGGCAGTGCCTGCAGGGGTACATCCAAGGGCCAGAATTTTTTCTGGCCCAATTTTTATTTTTTTTTAAAAAAATTTTCCCCATGAAATTGAATCTTAGCCATTGATCATGGGTGTGGGCACTGCCCACACACGCAGGATCGAACTTACCCTAAATCGCCGAATCTTGTTCGGAAAAGGATTATCCAACCCATAGCGACCCAGTTTCTCGAATTTGAGCGAACCGAAGCCCTAGCGCGAGCCCTATTTCTAGCAATATCTTGCTTATGAATTTAATAAAGTTATACAACTTGTTCGAGTTCGGTCGTCAAATCATTATGTAGAGAAATCAACTTTGGAAACATAAGACAAGATGAAATATTTGTTGGGTCGATAAATCAGAGGATATAATTATTGATTTTGTGCTTCAGTAATATCAATTAATTTGAGAGTGCAATCTTATTCTTTTAGTGGAGTAGAATAAGATTAATAAATTATTTTGATTAATCATGAGTTGATTGGATCGAATTAATTTATTGGATCTTAATTTAATTGAATCCGACCAGGTCCTTTTGGTGGCTCTAATATAAACTCGGATAAATTATATGAGTTATAATTTATGGTATATGTGGGATAAATTTATTCGGACAGAATATTACATGGAAGTTTATCATCAAATCTTCTAGATATGGAATAATATATTCTGTCCATTTAAATTTATATTTTAAAAGATATCGTCATTATCTTTTTGTTACAAGATATCACAAATATATTTTATATAAATGTGATATTGTAACTTTTGACCACACACAATCCTAAGTTAAGAGTCTGAGAGAACACCGGAGAAGGCTTGGAGGTTTGGAGCGTAGATCTAGTGTAGAGAAAGATCGGAAACACGCTTCAAAGGTAATCTCTATTTTCTGTGTGTTGTAATTAATCAATTCGTGTTAAATACGTAGAACGATCGATCCTGTGAATATGAGATGATTGAAATCACAATAAATTAATTTTTGTGATCCGATCTTCTCGATCTTGGCTAACATATGGTATCAGAGCCACGGGTTTTGATATTGTTTTGCGTATTTCGAATTAATTAATTATTTATGCATGTTTTAGTTTAAAGCGGTGTTAGATTTATGTGATTGTGGTTTGAATGGATTGATTTAAATTTTGAACAGTTTATGATCTTAGTTTTTGGTGAAATTGTATTTCGTATTTTCGAGTCTGTAACCAAGGGGGTGGATTACGACTCCATGTTTCCCTTTGTTTATTTTCGTGCAATTTTGTTGTATTTTATTTGGGCTTTTCTGTTACTGTTTAAAGAACTGGAGGGCCGGATGCAATTTCGATTAAAACCATAAGGACTAGAATGAAATTTCGTCCAAAGGGTTCCAGGGACCGGAATGCATCTTCTTCAATTCGTCAGGGACCTGTTCTTCAATTTCGGAAACCACCATGAAAAAGGCAAATCTGGATCGCGTAATCGGAATCACGCGGCCGCGAGGATGAGGAGTGTATGCGAAGGTGGTTTACGGTCCATCTCATGCGTCGTTCTTCATGGTGGAGCGGGCACGATTGAGATGCGAAAATCGCCATTTTCTTTGCGCTGGATCTGGAAAATCGGGCATCTATTTTCGGTTTCGAAATGGATATGGTGTCTCGGTGATTTCCCAGTGACCGGCGCGGTGGAGATCTTCAATTTCGCACGTTTCCGGCGACTCCAGCGGCGGCGGCATTTTTTTTAGGGTTGCAGAAGACGGGTCGCGGGTTCGGGTCGGATCCGGAAAATTATTCATGGGCCGGACCAGGCTGCTGGATTGATTACTTGGGTTGGAACTTTTTTTAAAAAAAAAAATTGAAGTATTGGGCCAAATTGAGTTCAATTAGATCTTTTTTTTTTTTTTTTGTCTAGGTTGGGCCATAAATTTGAAAAAAAATTGAAGTATTGGGCCAAATTGAGTTCAATTAGATCTTTAATTTTTTGGGCCATAAATTTGTTCTTAGTGGTTAATTATTGCTTTAATTACGAAATTAATTGTCATTCATGATCATGTAGATTGCATAAATACCGCTTTAGGTAACATATTGTCATGCATAAAATTTTATTTATTCTATTTTTAGAGAATAAATATTTTGATTAATAATTAAATTATTTTAAGAGTTAAAATAGTCATGATTTTATTGATCGGATAAAACCCAAAATTAAATTTAAATATTAAGTGTGAGATGGTATATTTTAAATAAACCCACGGTCTCCCTTATTAATCCATTAGTAGGAATTATGTATGCCTCGTGACAATTTTATTGGTCTCCTTATAGGAGGGCTACATTGTTTTGGTTACTTGATTGGACCCGTTATTATAATTATTTTATAGTAAAATTAATTGTGACCACCCTATAGGTGACATAATTAATTTGGTATTTGATAAATAATTAAGTTAATGGTATACACTTAAGTCAATGATATTGTGAGAAATTCCTATAGAATATTTTTACAATATCTTTTGATGGCCAAAATCAAGCAATACTAAATTAATATTGCATTTAATGGGAGGGTCCCAGCCTAGCTATAAATAACATGTTTTTTCCTAAAGAAAAAATTATATATTTTGGAGTTTTAGGTAATTGATGTGTTGTAGTAGTTTTTGGGATCTACAAATGCATTTCATGCATAACACATAATTTTATTTATTGCATTGCTCATTTAAATTTATTTTAATTTCAGAAAAATGACTGAAAATTCATTATCTATGATATTAACCAACAACCAACTACTCGGAGAAAAGTACATTGATTGGAAACGTAATTTATTGATTGTCTTAACTGCGGAGAAACACAAGTTTGTGCTCAATAAACCCTGTCCATCGGTGCCTACGGCGGAGTCCACAGTAGCTCAGAAGCAGGCCCGTTGCTACATTTTGGGATCCATCTCAAATGTGCTGCAACAGAAACATCAGAACATGGACACTGCTACAAAAATCATGGATAGCCTCCAAGAAATGTTTGAGCATCGAGAACGTCATGCACGAAAAGCAGCCATTAGAACCATTATGAACATGCGCATGAAACCTAGGACGCCCGTGAGAGATCATATGCTTGCATTGATCGCTCAGTTTAACGTGGCTGAGGTGTTAGGGGCTGAAATCAAATCAGAGACTCAGGTTGACATGGCACTTGAGACTCTCCCTGAGATGTTCTCATAGTTTAAGGTTAGCTATAACATGAATAAGCTAAACATGTCCCTGACTGAGTTGATGAAGGAGCTTCAAAATGCTGAAAGTGTTCTTAAGACTAAAACTGGTGATGCATTTGTTGTTGCTTCTGCTGGGCCATCTTATTCCAAGCCGAAAGGTAAAAATGGGAATAAAAAGAAGAAGCCCAACAAGAAGGGTCCTCAACAGAATGAAAAAAAGGTCAAGGTAGATGGCAAGCCTAAGGGAAAATGTTTCCATTGCGGAGAAAAGAGTCATTGGAAAAGAAACTGCCAAGGATACCTAGCTTCCAAGAAGCAAGCTAGTGGTGAGTTATCTTTTATTAAGTCTTGTTTAGTGGTTGATTCTACTGATACTTGGATTGTACATTCTGGAGCCACTAATCATATATGCAATACTTTGCATGGGTTCCAAGTAACCTGAAGCCTCAATGAAGGGGAACATACTCTAAGAGTTGCCACATGGGCTGTGGTGTCTGCAAAAGCTGTTGGAATTGTTTATCTTTATTTTTCGAATAATAAACATTTGGTTTTAAGACATTGTTATTATGTTCCGGAGATTACTAGAAATTTGATTTCTGTTGCTTTATTGTTTAGACAAGGATATTATGTCCATTTTTCACAAATAGTGGTTGATATTACCTTAAATAAAGCCCTTATTTGCAAGAGACATTTGAATAACGATTTGTATGTCTTAAAACAAGATGACAGCTCTTTGCATCACATTGAATCCAACAAACGAATTAAATTGTCTCCCACTAATGAAAATTATTTGTGGCACTTGAGACTTGGTCATATCAACCTTAATAGAATTCAACGGTTAGTAAAGGATGGTCCTTTAAGTAATTTAAAGGTGGAATCCTTGCATGTATGTGAATCCTGTTTGGAAAGTAAGATGACTAAGAGATCTTTTAAATCTAAAGGACATAGAGCCAATGAAGTTTTGAAATTAGTGTACACTGATGTATGTTGACCAATTAGTGTACAAGCTAGAGGAGGATTTGAGTATTTCATCACCTTCACTGATGATTACTCTAGATACGGTTATGTTTACCTAATGTCCCACAAATCTGAATCTTTTGAAAAGTTCAAGGAATTCAGAAATGAAGTGGAAAAACAATTAGGTAAGAGCATAAAAACACTTCGATCAGACAGAGGTGGCGAGTATCTATCCAATGACTTTAGAACATACTTATCAGATAATGGGATAATATCCCAATTGAGTGCACCAGCTACACCTCAACAGAATGGTGTCTCTGAAAGGAGAAATAGAACATTATTGGACATGGTTAGGTCTATGCTAAGTTTCTCTAAGCTCAGTACATCCTTTTGGAGATATGCTATCCAAACTGCAATAAACTTATTGAACATGGTTCCTTCTAAGTCTGTCTCTAAGACACCTCTTGAATTGTGGAATGGGCGCGTGCCTAATCTAAGACATATTCGGATATGGGGATGTCATGCTTATGTGCTAAAGAGAAAGATGGATAAAATGGAACCTAGATCAGAATTATGTATGTTTGTCGGATATCCTAAGGGAACAAGAGGATATTACTTCTATAGTCCTCAAGACAAGAAGGTATTTGTAAGTACAAATACAACCTTCTTAGAGGATAAGCACATAGAAGAGAGTGAATCAAAGAGTAAGGTTCTTTTGGAAGAGATTGATAAATCATCTACTCCAGAGATCCGCACTGAACCTACTCAGTTTGAATTCACATTTCTACCACCATTAACCACTGGTTTCCAAACAAATGAAGTGGTAGAAGACATTGGTTCCAATGATCGGTCACCCCATCATATCCAAATGGAGAATGAAGGAAATGATCAAGAAGAGAACTTAAGACAATGACAATCAATTCAAATCAACCAAGAACCTCCACAACTTAGACGTAGTGGGAGGGTCATTCGACAACCTTCTAGATACTTGTTCTATGGAGAATCGTTTGATGCGGTTCCCATTGAACAAGAGGAGGATCCCATCATGTACAAAGAAGCTATGGAGGATGTTGATGCTGACCAATGGAGGAGTGCCATGGAATCAGAAATGAGATCCATGTACACTAACTCCGTCTGGGTTCTTGTAGACATTCTTGAAGGGTTGAAACCTATAGGGTGTAAGTGGATTTACAAGAGGAAGAGAGGAATAGACGGAAAAATGGAAACATTTAAGGCTAGATTGGTAGCCAAAGGTTTTAGCCAAAGAGAAGGAATCGATTACGATGAAACTTTCTCACATGTGGCTATGATAAAGTCTATTCGGATCCTCTTATCCATTGCAGCTCATTTTGATTATGAGGTGTGGCAAATGGATGTCAAGACAACATTTCTTAATGGAAATCTTGACGAAACCATTTATATGGTACAACTAGACGGTTTTATTCACAACGGTCAAGAGCATAAAATATGCAAATTGAAAAGGTCTATTTATGGACTTAAGCAGGCGTCGAGGTCTTGGAACATCTTATTTGATCAATCTGTGAAAGATTATGGTTTCGATCAAAATCTTGATGAGCCTTGTGTCTATAAGAAAATTTTGGATGACAAGATGATTTTTCTTGTGCTATATGTGGATGAAATCCTACTTATTGTGAATAATGTAGGGGTGATGACATCTGCTAAAAATTGGTTGTCTCAACAGTTTGACATGAAAGACTTGGGAGAAGCAAGTTATGTTCTAGGTATCCAAATCCTTCGGGATAGGAAGAACAAACGGATTGCTTTATCTCAATCTTCATATATTGATAAAATATTGGTGAGGTATGCATTGCGAAATTCCAAGAAAAGTAAAACACATTTTAGACATGGAATTCACTTGTCAAAGGACCACAATCTCAAGAATCCAAGTGAAGTGGAATACATGAAAAGAGTTCCTTATGCTTTGGCTGTAGGAAGTCTTATGTATGCTATGCTATGCACTCGACCAGATATTTGTTATGCTGTTGGAATTGTTAGTAGATATCAGTCAAACCCAGGACCAGAGCACTGGATTGCTGTAAAGCATATTCTCAAGTATCTTCGCAGAACTAGAGGGTATATGTTGGTTTATTCGGCTTCAGATTTGGCACATGTGGGTTATACTGATTCTGATTTTCAAGCTGATAGAGATTCTCGTAAATCCACATCAGGATCTATGTTCACATTGGGTGATGGTGCCGTTGTTTGGAGGAATATCAAGCAATCATGTATTGCTGATTCCACAATGGAAGCGGAGTATGTAGCGGCTTGTGAAGCAGCAAAAGAATCCGTTTGGCTGAAAAACGTTTTTGCTAAGCCTTGAGGTTGTTCCTGCTGCATCAATTGTCATTACTTTATATTGTGATAACAGTGGTGCAGTGGCAAATGAAAAAGAACCAAGAAACCATCAGCGTGGAAAACACATTGAACGAAAATATCACCTAGTGAGGGATATTGTTCAACGAGGAGACGTGACAGTGTGTAAGATAGCATATGCTGAAAATCTTGCTGATCCTTTCACCAAAAGCTCACCTGCTAGAGATTTTGAGGAACATATTCAAAATATGAGTGTACTAGACATGACTCATTTACTCTAGGGCAAGTGGGATGATTAAATAATGTTCGATAGTATGATGCTCATTGAGTACTTTTGTTATATGTTGATGACATTTGAAATTAGAATAATGTTTATTTGTTTAAATAAATTTATTTTGAGCAATGCATATGTCCATTGGATTGTTGTGTTATTATAAATTTAGTATTTAAGTCGTTAAACACAGAAAGATTCAATTTGTAATTCAATCCAAAGTTTTATTGTCAACGATCGGTAAATAAATAAGGACAAATTATTTTGATAAGATCATCTCAATTTTATTGAAACCTATCTTTGGTTTGGTAATAAAATTAGGGATACATTTTGTTGTATTGTACTGGACCACGTGATATTTGAATTTGATTTGACCATACTAATTCAAAATCACTGGAATGTCGTACATAACACCTTAATCATGAGCGGACAATAAACTTTGATTACTAACTTGAAGTTCTTTGATACATCAATGAGTAAGACCAAACTATTGGTCAATATCTCGATGTTTTGGGAACCAAAGTGAAATAACAAAGAACATATGTTCGTAATATGGAATCTGTCACCTAGTCAATAGGTATGATCATAAACTCACAAGTTCTTCTAGTGGAGTAGAATAAGATTAATAAATTATTTTGATTAATCATGAGTTAATTGGATCGAATTAATTTATTGGAGCTTAATTTAATTGAATCCGACCAGGTCCCTCTGGTGGCTCTAATATAAACTCGGATAAATTATATGAGTTATAATTTATGGTATATGTGGAATAAATTTATCCGGACAGAATATTACATGGAAGTTTATCATCAAATCTTCTAGATATGGAATAATATATTCTGTCCATTTAAATTTATATTTTAAAAGATATCGTCATTATCTTTTGTTACAAGATATCACAAATATATTTTATATATATGTGATATTGTAACTTGTGACCACACACAATCCTACGTTAAGAGTTTGAGAGAACACCGGAGAAGGCTTGGAGGTTTGGAGCGTAGATCTAGTGCAGAGAAAGATCGGAAACACGCTTCAAAGGTAATCTCTATTTTCTGTTTTTTAATTAAATTAATTCGTGTTAAACACGTAGAACAATCGATCATGTGAATATAAGATGATTGAAATTACAAGAAATTAATTTTTGTGATCCGATCTTCTCGATCTTAGCTAACAATATCCACATCTCTAATTATTTGATTCCCAGTTGCATTGTGTTCTTATTGAGTGTGTGAACTAATAGAAATTTTGACGAGCCTACTTATTAATATCAATGGTGGCTTGCGGTCGGACCGACCCGTCTCAACCCGCCAAATTACTAATAAAATTGTCGATTAACCCACCCCATCCTGTCCGATGACAGTTGAAAGTCGACCCACTCACTCGCCATATCAAGTACCTGTTTTGACATATTTCCGAGGGTTTTTTTTAAAAATAATATATTTTTAAAACTTATTTACTAAAATATAACAAATTTTAAAACTTTACAAAACTATAATAATCTGGAGTTTGCTGTCCCGGATTCAAAATCCGGGACAGAGGGAGAATCCGTGCCAAGTCCGTGTTTTTTCTAAAAAAAATAAAAGATAACATAGCGACGGTTTTATCAAATACCGTCGCTATCAGCGACTGTTACCAAATCCGTCGCTATTTGCGACGGTTTAAAGAAAACCGTTGCTATTGGCGACAGTTAAACCAAAACCGTCGCTAATAATCCGTGACACTCTATACCCTTTAATTCCCTAACTCCTCTTTTCAATTTAAATTGCACCGAAAGACGTAATGATTCGAACAAATTTTCTCAGCGCAAGTTTTCTTTGTTTTTCTTCTTCTCTAGATTCACTCAATTTTTGTTACGTTTTTTGCGGCGACAATTTCTATTAATAAAAATTCGTCTCGATCGGACGTTGTGTTAATAAGCTTATTTTTATCAAAAATTATCAGGTATGAAATTATTTTATTTTTATTGAATTAATGTTGTTTTATAATTTTTGTTTTTTTAATTAAGCTTAACTTTGACAGGTTATTTAATACGAGTAAATTTTAAAAAATAACGTTATTTTTTTTTAAAATTTATTAAATTAATGTTTTGGAATAAATTTATATGTGAAATAACGTTATTTTATTTTTAAAAAATTAAATATATTTTAATTTTTTTAATTTTCACATATTATTTTTTATAATAATATTTAAAATAACGTTAATTTTATTGTTTAAGAAATAACATTTTTTAATTTTTTTAAAATTTTAGGAATTAATTCCCAAACAATAATAAAATAACATTATTTCTCCAAAAAAATTCAGTCGAGTGAATCAAAAAATTTATTATTGTTTGAGAATCTTAATTGTTTTGGAATGTAGAAGTTGCGGTAACTTTTTTTAACATTGTGAGATTTTTCTTTGTGGTTGGTTCAGCTTGTAACAAATGATTTGATGCAATAAATTTATGAGCTTTCCTTTCAAAAAAAAAATATATTTACGTGATTATAATGCACAGTATTACATGATTATATTTACGTGATTATAATTCACAGTATTACATTATTATATTTATGTGATTATAATTATTTTAATTAAATTAAGTATAAGTATTATTATTCCCAAAATTCTAAATTACAGTATTACAATTCTAATAATACAATTAATATTATAACTATTGTATTACTTAAAACTTAAAACTGGTATAATTAACAAATAATATAAAATATATTAAACAAAAAAAATATTATTACATCTTAATATTCTGAAAAATGTAAGGAAAGAATATATTCTGAACAAACAATATAAAATAGAGAATTAAAGGTTATTAGCGACGGTTTTGGTTTAACTGTCGCCAATAGCAACATTTTTCTTTAAACTGTCGCAAATAGCGACGGATTCTTTAACCGTCGCTGATAGCGACGGGTTTTGATAAAACCGTCGCTATTTTCTCTTTTAATTTTTTTTAAAGGAAAAACACGGGCTTGGCACGGATTCTGAGATTCCGTGCCTCTCTGTCCCGGATTCAGAATCCGGGACAGCAAACTCCAGATTATTATAGTTTTGTAAAGTTTTAAAATTTGTTATATTTTAGTAAATAAATTTTAAAAATATATTATTTTTAAAAAAAACCCTATTTCCGAATCCATCCGGAAGCACCTTCTACGTAGCATTTACACTTCCATTACATCAACAAAAGAAAAAGACATTTGTTTTTAATATTCGTAAATGTCCACTACCATACCAAAAATTTAATAGTGGCTCATAAATAATATTTCATTATCTATTAATAAGACGTGTGCGTTAATCAAAACCCCATCTGTTGTAATCATACTAGCTTCTTCGTACTAACGTGGCCTCCATCGATTTTGCTAACCCATTCACGCCATTGATCTTGGGACACGTTTCTTTATGGAAAGGGATTCGGAATAGCCACGTGTTTTTTTTTTATTCAGTGCTAAATTATATTGGCTCTTGCAGATAAAAATCTCCGAGTCGACAATTGAATATTCGTCCAATGCCCGCAAAACAACTGGATTTTTTTTTTAATTTTGTGCCCTTTGCTTGACCAGCTTCAATATGTCATTAGAAACGAGTTGAACGAGGTATTATTCAAATTTTGTACATCGAATACCTTAATTTGGGTGCGAAATCATTGAAATCCTTAAACTTGTTCTGGATAATGAAAGTTATACCAACAATGAGAGTTATATAGATCTCGGGTTTTCTATGAGACATTCTCTTATAAATGTGTTCATTTTGAGACATATATATTTGGTAAAAATTTGTGTTAGACGATCTCACGGGTCGTATTTGTGAGACGGATCTTTTATTTGGATCACTCATGAAAAATTATTACTTTTTATGCTAAGAGTATTACTTTTTATTGTGAATATGAGTAGGATTGACCCGTCTCACAGATTATGATCTGTGAGACGATCTCACTCCACATGTTTTCTCATACACTAATAGTCACGACATATTATCATCATTCTTATAAATGAGTTTTTTGTTTTTGTTTCTCCTCGTACTTGAAATCAAAATCTCAAAGATAAAAATCGACATATTCTTAGTTAGACAAATTCTGGACAAGGTCATGGTCTAACATTTGTTTCTCTTGCCACATCTCTAACCTCGATGGTGGTGTAGGAATTTTTCAATGTACGAGAATGGAAAAATTGTGATATTTTTAAAAATATGGCATCATAATTGATGCAGCTAGAATATATGAGTCACGTAGATTGTGTATGTACGATTCGACTGATTAGTAAACTGGTCAACTTGACCCGTAAATGAGTTCACCTGGCTGCTAAATAGATCCACGTAGACAATACACAGTTAATTTATGGGGTGTCACTTGTGTCACGAACACTTGTCAAGTGGGCGTCGTGAGGGTTCCCGACGTAGACACAGTAAGTAAGCAGTTCAAAGAAAACTTAGAGAACAAGAGAAATTTTATAAAAATGAGAACATACTTTGAATTGTCCGGAAAATCTTCTATTTATAGATTTTTAAGAGAATCTACTAGGCTTGGGCTTCTTGAATTGTCCGAAAACTCCTCTGTTTATAGATTTTCAAGAAAATCTAATAGGCTCGGGCTTCTGCAAGCATAATCAATATTTTGGACTTAATAGTGATAAACCCAATTGATTTTATTAACCCAACAAATAATTGGTCTTATATCCATCAATAATAATATTAAAAATAAAAAAATAATAATGAAAGCGCTATTAAGGACCTTCTCAATCCAAATCAACCCTTTAAACTCAATTAATTGATCAATAATATGCGATTAAGACATTAATTAATGACTAACAACTTTACCGCTGCCTTCCAATCCTCCCCACTTCCCCTCCCCATCTCCATTCTTCTTCTATATTCTCGCAAACTCACTCACGTTTACGGCTAAAAAACAATCTCGAATGTTGAACAATCAACGAACCTTAGCCATATCAAGAACTCAAGAGGATGCTCATATTGACGATGATGAATCATCGCCTGTGATCAGAGAAATCCACGCCTTGACCCCACCTCCGTCCTCGGGGGCCCGACGCCGGGAAACATGGGAAACCGGAAGCCATAGATCATCTGCCCCTTCCACCGCTTCATCGGAGATTAATTTCACCTCCATGAGTAGAGAGTTCAATGCTTTAGTCTTGGCTGGTTCAAGTTCAACCATCGCTTCGGAAAGTGAAACAGGCAACTTGGGAAGGATTGGGGAGGAGGAGACCAACCCTTTGGCGATTGTGCCGGGTACTAACCCCGGAGGCGGAGGGGATAGAGTGCTGGAAGTTTCTGAAGCTGCGGATGATGGTGGTTATCGTATCAGTGGAGGTGCGGTGACGGTGCAAAGTGTGAAGAAAGAGGAGGTTTTGTCGAAGATTAGTGCGTGGAAAAATGCGAAGATCGCCAAGATTAACAACCGGTTTAAGCGGGAGGATGCTGTGATTAATGGTTGGGAGGGGGAGCAAGTTCAGAAAGCTACTTCTTGGATGAAGAAAGAAGAGGTACTTCTAAATTTTTAGTGTAAAAAATTATAAAATGCATGCAGGGTTGCTAGTTTATTGTACGTCATGGTCTCTAATTTTGCATATTTCTTGAAGTATTAAAGATCATGTAACGATTCATCTGTTCTAGAAATAATTTCAGATTTCATGTAAAATAAGTAAGTTTCCCTACGGAATATATGTTAATACAAAACAGTGATCAAATTCTTGGATCGGCCCTCAATTGTTCTTCTGTGCTCTGTCAAGCTTTAAAGAAATGCGTGACACATAGAGAAATAGACAAGGAAGAATCCAATACTTTGAACTTCGATGCTATCTGAACTTGAAAATCTTCGAATTTACAGAGGAAACTAGAGGAGAAAAGAGCCAAGGCCCTGGAAAAGATGCAGAATGACATAGCACAAGCCCACAGAAAAGCAGAGGAAAGGAGAGCAATCGCCGAGGCCAAGAGGGGAACTAAAGTGGCCAGGATTCTTGAAATCGCCAATCTCATGAAAGCAGTCGGACGACCACCGGTCAAGCGATCTTTCTTTTAATATACAGATCTATAGGTAGGTATCCATATCCCAAACAATGTGTATATAAAATATTGCAAGGCATTTTGATTGAGTTTTGCTCATAAGGATCGTTAATCCAGGACCTTAAGCTAAATCGGATTCCTTGCACTTTTCCAACTTAAAAGTGTATCCAAGTACCGTGGAATATGAAAGTAGAAGAAAAACTCTATTTACATATTTGAGATGTCGGTATTGTACCTTTGAGATGTTAAATATGTGCTAGTTTCTGTGTTTTGTACTTTGTAATTTGCAGCAATTAATCAGTTCAAAAACCTTTATTTGAGCAATCACGTATCTATTTTTATCTGTTAAAGACGAGATATTCAAATTTAAAATTAGCTCGAAGGATGATTGTTTAAATTTATATATACAACATTCAAAGATTTAATATAGTCGATGTGAGTCACTTAACACATTTAATGAACAATTGGAACATAGAGTTTACACGACATTATCAAATTCAGACGCATAAGATTCATTTCTTGTTATCTCACTTTCATCTTTCACACACTAGTACTTGTGTTCTAAACGAGAGATCACTACATCCACGGTAAAATTATAATAAAATGCGAAGTTACGGTGTTTTTTTTATTAACCTTCCTCGCAATAGAATCAACAAGTATGCTGTAATCCGCTACTTTCAACCGAGAGGCTGCTTTCAATTAATAAGATGTTTGAGTTCGATCATATATGATAACGAAAAAACCCTCTCCGGTAACATAAATCACTCAAAGAAAAATAGCAGAGGTAAGTTTTGAAAGACAGAATATTGTAATTTTTTTTAGCCGATCTTCTAACATGGACAAGATTATCCACTGCTACGCTTTTCATCATCTCTTTGATTTCAGAAATCCATATTCCTTCGTAATCTAGGTAATCCTCCTCACCAAAGATTGCTTGCTTTGAGAGAAGGGAGTCAGTTTCTATGGTTACCGAAGTGAGATTCTGTTCCTTGAGTTCTAGAATTCCATATTTGATAGCTAGAAGCTCTGCCCCAAGTACTGATGGTGGTTGGTTGATCTGTCGACCAAAAGCCAGGATGGCCTCTCCGTTAGACCCCCTAACAATACCTGCAATGCCGAATGATTGAGAGTTAAGATTGAAACATGCATCAACATTCAATTTCCACTGGTTTTACATAGGCGGCGTCCAGTAGAGAGCAGAGTTCTGAGGCTCTGGTTGTGTTGTCACGTGTAGGGATTTCTGCGCTTGCTTGTAGTCTTTAAGCCACCCAAGCGCCCAATGTATGTCCATTCCTGAGATGGCCGATAGTTTTCCATGATATGCAGTCTGCCTTGCCTTCCAAAAGGCCCGTGTATATACTGCCAAATTCTCAAAGTCTGTCTAGGTTAGAGTCCAGTTCAGCCACAAACAGATTTCTAGAGTGGGTGCATTTGTTATCTTCTTTATCCAGGACCAGTAGGTTGTTTGTTTCCATACCTCTCTGCTTTGGTGACAGGTAAAGAGAGCATGAAAGACATAATATTAAGTTAACTTTTTAATACATGGTGGTTTATGCTCAATTGGAATTGTTTTTTATAATTAAATTAAAATATTGGTCTTGAGCTTTTCTAAATGGCAGCGTGCATATTTAGATATGGATTCTGTTTGAATAAATATTTTAAAAATGTTTTAGTAGTTTATAATGAAAAGAACTTAAAGTGTGTGTTTACAAAAGATTTTTTTTATAAATTTATGATTTTTTTTTTAAAAAAAACTCTTCTCCACATATAGCTTTTTAATGATTTCCATACATGATTAAAATACTTTTTATAAAAATATCGAATTTTGAAACAAATAGGATGTATGATTTTCCCTTTATTTCCCAAAAAAAAAAAACAAAATTTAGATCTTATTTTTAATTACGCCATATTTGTATGTTATATTTTACAAATGAAAAATGATTTGGTTACAATTTTAATTTGTACATAATATTTATTATACATATAGATTATATATCAATTCATGCAATATCTAACAAATTTAAACAAATAAATTGAAATATAGAAATAAATTATATATTTGTTATTTAGCTCAAATTGCGACAAAAAATTGTCAAAGCATTTCCAGAAACTTGAAACTCTAATATCATGCTCAATTTTGATGAGATTCTTGCACATTTCCAGTCAAATAATAACAAAAAATGACGAGAAAATAATAGATTATTTAGCAATAAATTTTTAACAATAACCTGCAAAAAAATTATCAGTAAGAGATTTTAAATTTAAACAACTATTAAAAATTAATTTTACACTCTCTAAAGGAAATCAATAATAACTATTTCAGTGACTAAAAATAATATGAATTTATACAAATTATATCACCTTTCTTCTTTTTATTTAATTTTTTTTTACCAAATTCCCAGGATTGCGAGGACATGTGGTCGTGTTGTGTCCAATTTCTTTGCATATGGTACAACTTTTTTTTCCCAGAAGTGATTAATCCGCTCATTTTATTCTTTTTAACTTTGGTCTTTGATTTTTCCCTCAAATAGGCAACTTTTGTTATAAACCATCAACATATTGTCGGCAAGGTGGATGAATGATGAATGATAGGTATACATTAGTTGTGAGGAAAATTTGGTCATATTTGTAGTGGAAAAGGAATTGACATATTGAATGTGACGAACATCCGGGTCATATTTATTTATGTTACTCAAATGAGGAGTGTCATTATCCACTCAACCCATGCCATGTGTTACTGAGTAGATCAATGATGATCGTTCATTCAGCTATGATGTATGGACGAGTGACCATGATTAATCACTCAACATATGTATCATGAGTGAACGTGACATTACCCATTAAGTTCCAAGTTATAGCTTTTGTTGTCTTTCACAAAATCTCTTCATTACTTTTCTTCTTTACGCTCCAATAAGGTAGGGACCGGTTTTTGCCTCAACTCGTTGTTAAAAACACTCTTAAAATGTCACACATCCTTAAAATCTGACCAACCTCAAATTCTACAATTCCATTTTTCTCGTTTTCAATACATCTCCATGCTTTTTATCACTTAATTTTGGCTTCAAGGTTTCAACTTCATCATCACTACTACTCAAATATTGGTCACAATCAGAATTGTAATCTGAATCATCATTGTCGTCGTCATCATCACCGTCACCTTCCCTTTCAAATTCCTCTGTATATATTGATCTTTTCTCATTTGTTTCATCACCAACACTATTGTCACTCCAACAACACAACTCTTGCTCCATTTCTACACCATCAACTGCGAGTGCATCATTTTTAAAGTCATCATTCACAAACTTCAACATAGTTTGGTTGGTAGTGGTCTTGAAAAGTATTGTGCAATAAGCGCACTCGTAGATGGAACGATGCAGCACCGAGTTCTTCATATGTCATAAAGAGATTTTTAAAAACTTCATCACTTTTCAAAGGAAAGCTATATTTAGAACGTGGTGTTATGCCATCCAACCCAATTAAAGAATCAATTGGCCTAAACTGACCATCAAATATAGGCAAAATTTGTGTGAGACAGTCTCACGGGTTGCATTTTGTGAGACGGATCTCTTATTTAGGTTTTCCATGAAAAATATTACTTTTTATTATGAATATCGGTAAAGTTGACCGTCTCACAGATAAAGATCGATAAGATCGTCTTAAAGATACTTGCTCCAAAGTAAATTGGGTAATATTAGAAATTTAGAGCTATTGGATTTT